>NW_027184344.1:0-295000 GCF_000393655.2 Nicotiana sylvestris | reverse complement strand
GCCTCCCTGATCAGATTCGGACCAAACCAAGTATGGTTTGGTCACGAGGGGGGTCTGGGGAGTGTCTGGTATGAAACTGGGTTTAAACTGAGTAGATCGAGTTTTGACTCGAATCTTCAAATGAAGATTCGAGGACCTGGGGGGTGATTCGAACTAAACGGTTAACAGGTCTATGTTCAGGGTGGTGAGGGGGTTCTATGGTGTTCATGGCGAGGTCATCGGCGTTCATGCCGCCGGGATTAATGGCGAGGGATAAGGGGGCGGCTAGGGTTTTGTGGGGAAGGAGGTGAAGACGGAAGCTGGGGTATTGGATAGGGGGGCAGGGTGCGGTATGAGGCTTATATATGGAATGGGGGATTGATTACAACCGTCGGATGCGACGAGATGGACGGCTTGGATCTGAAGGCTTAAACGAAACGTCGTCGTTTGGCTCAGTAGGGGTCAGAATTGGTTCGGGTAATGGGTCGGGTAGTGGAATTACGGGTGAAAGATCTGGACCGTTGGATCGGCTTAATTTAAACGGTTGTGATGGGTTGGCATCGAAACGACGTAGCTTTGGTGTTAAACTACGTCGTTTCATGGCCTGGGGGTGGGCTGTTTGGACTGGTGGCTTGGGCTGTCCGTTTGGGCTGAGTTTGTTGGGCCAATTTTAACAAATTGGCCCAAGTCCGGAAGGGGTCTTTCCTTTCCCTTTTTTTCTTTATTTTTATTTTTTATTTCTTTTTCTTATTTATTTTAAAACAAAACTAAGCCAAAAATCAAATTAAAATTAAATACACACTCAAATACAATTATTTGCACACATACTAAAATATTTCAAAACAGGTAAGGTCAAACCAAATAAAATCACGGACGAAAATGCCTAATCACGATTTTCTATTTAACGACCGGAATACGGTTTGAATTATGCAGGACACATATTTTTTTGAATTTTATTTTAATAAAGTAAATAAATAAAAATGGGCCAAAGTCATAAATAAATCAACAAAGTGCCACACAGAAATCCGAAATTGTACAGCAGGGCTAATTATATATTTTTTTTATTTCTTTTTGGAGCGATTGTCGAGTGAAGCAAAAATCACGTGCTCACAGCAGTGATGATCTATGTGAAGCGAACCATGAATGAGTTAGATCAGCTTGAAAGGGATTTGGATCCTAGACCCGCGGCGAGGCCGAACGACGCCCCGCTGATACCTAAGTTTGAAGCACTAGAATATGCATAGTCCGTGTCTGTAAGTGCTTACCATTTCGAGTCAGTCTTTTGTACGTCCGTCACCTCTTTGAGTTGAGTACGTTTGCAGGTTTAGAGTTTTTGGTTTGATGACAGATTGCATTTGTTAGTTTCTTCCCAAAACAAAAGATGTCAAGTTTGTAAGAATCTGTTCATTAATGAAAGTTGTGCATTTTTATTTTTAATCTTATTTTACGAACTACGCTTGGTCTGATTCGTGCGGGGTCACGATACGTAGGCAATCTCCATAGGATTCGACCATAACCAAAAGGAAAAACAAACAAATAGAAGGAAAACTAAAAAGAAAGAAAAAACGGAAGAGCGGAAAAACAAAGGGGAAGAAAGAAAAAGCGGAAAAACAAGAGAGGGATAATGCGAAGAGAAGAAAAACGAAACAAGAAGTAAAATGACCGGGATGACGCATGCAATCAAGCAAACGCATAGTAGAAATGATTAACTGTATAAGTGCATTCATGCCAACGTGTGGTTATTAAATCTGTTAAGACTAATCGCTTACAAAGTGGTTGTCTAAATGTGTGAGTCCAGGCAGGTGGTTAGTTGATTGGCAATTCTGGCAACTCATCCATACAACACCCGGTCGAAAGATCAAGTAAAAATGACAGGGCAGGATTCGGAAATCAGCGTCGTAGACCCTTCGAATGAGGTTGAGGTAATAGATGTGGGTGCTATGAAAGAAGAAATGAGGAAATTAAAGGCACAAATGGCTTAAATGCATCGGGCATGGTCGCAGGGACACCCAGCACCACTATATCCTGCCAACCCATCTTACATCCCACCCCTAGCCCAAGCTCAGGAGCCTACCACTCCCCACGCGTCTTAAGCTTTCCCTTATCAGGCCCAGGGTTATGGTACTACATCATATGCTTCCCCGGCTCCACCCTCTAAACAGAACCTTTCACCACCCATGGTTCCCGTCTTTGTGGCACCGCCCCCAGCTCCATTACATAGATCATCTAGTGAGCCGCTATTCCAAACTCATGACACCCAATATTACCCTCCCGAACCTACCTTTAAAGTACCTGAACCATATACCTACTCTCCCCATTTTGAAATCCCAGGAGAAGTTGAGAAACCGGTTAAGAATGCGGAGCAAGAGGAGGTGATTCGTAAAGTCAAAAGCCTGGAGAAATCCTTCAGGAACATGCATGGCTTAGGAAACCAAGTTAGCGTCGCATACAAAGATTTGTGCCCTTTTCCTGATGTACAGTTGCCTGCGGGATTTAAAATGCCAAAATTTGACTTGTATGAGGGGCACGGTGATCCAATAGCCCATCTTCGTGGTTTCTGTAGCAAAATGAGAGGTGCCGGGGGAAAGGATGAGTTGTTGATAGCATATTTCGGTCAAAGCCTGAGCGGGTCAGCACTAGAATGGTACACGAGGCAAGACCCCGGCCGATGATATACATGGGATGATTTGGCCCAGGTATTCATTGGCCATTTTCAATATAACCTCGAGATAGTACCCGATCGTCTATCATTGTTAAAACTGGAAAAGAAGTCTGGAGAAAGTTTTAGAGAATTTGGTTTCCGCTGGAGGGAACAAGCTACAAGGGTTGACCCTCCCATGAGGGAGAGTGAGATGGTAGATTATTTCTTGCAAACATTGGAACCTACCTATTTCGGTCATCTAGTGCCATCTGTCGAAAAGTCGTTTAATGAAGTGGTGAAGATGGGAGCCATGATTGAAGAAGGGTTGAAATCTAACAAAATTTTGAGCTACTCGGCGTTGAAAGCAACCACCCAGGCCATCCAAAGTGGCACTGGTGGTGTGCTAGGGAAAAAGAAGAAAGAAGAAGTTGCTGCAGTTGAAGCTAATGTTTGGTCCAGGCACAATAACCACACACACTACTACAACCAACCCAGACCCCACCACCCAAACTATCAATATACCCCATACGGTTCAACGCAAAATTATTATCCACCATCAGAACCACACTTTTCTATTCACCACGCCCAGACCTACACTCAGCCCCCAGTGCACTCACAATGGCGTGGACCGAACCCCCAAAACACCCATCCACCCTCACAAAACACCTATCCACCTCTCAGGGCTAACAAACCAGGAACCAACTTCCGCCCAAACCAAGCTTTTAGAAATGAGAAGGCCCCAAACAGAAAAACGTTTACTCCGTTGGGAGAATCTTACACTTCTCTTTTCCACCGATTGAAACAGTTGGGGATGTTGACCGCAGTTGAATCCAAAGCACCAAACCCTCTTCCCAGAAACTTGGACCACTCTGTTAGTTGCGAGTATTGCTCAGGGATGCCGGGGCACAACACTGAAAAGTGTTGGAAATTGAAAAACGCAATCCAAGAGCTCATTGATAATCGCCGTATTGAGGTACAGGCTCCAGAGGCCCCAAACATCAATCAAAATCGGTTGCCAGCACATTATGAGGCCAACATGATCGAACTGATACATAAGGGGGCAGAGCCTAAGAAACCTTCGCAGGTGGTAATGATGATTCGTTCTACGGAGACCAAGGAAAAAACGTTGAGTGCAAGGCCAGGGGTTCAGTTAAAAGCAATGAAAGACAAGCCAGTGTCAGTAATGGGGAAAGTACCGTTTGTATCGGAGAAAAAGCAGGAGCCAGTCAAGATAGTGGTACCAGGGTCAATATCGGCGCCCGTGGTGTTTATGAAGGGAGCTTATGTAGAACCGGTTGTCATAAAACCGGTAGTCCAGTTACCCATGGTGGATAGCAAAGCCGTACCGTGGAAATATGACAAGGTAGTGGTGACATACAAAGGAAAGGAGATTGAGGAAGAGAGTTGTGAAGCACAAGGACTAACCCGGTCAGGACGTTGCTTCGCTCCTGAGGAGTTGAGAAAGGCTAAAGGCGCAAAAGACAATCCAGTGCCAGTTAAAAAAGCTGTAATGGAAGAAGAGGCAGAAGAGTTTCTGAAAAGGATGAAGGTACAAGATTATTCCATTGTTGAACAACTGAGAAAAACACCCGCCCAAATCTCGTTGTTGTCGTTGTTACTTCACTCTGAGGAGCATTGCCGAGCTTTGATGAAGATATTGAATGAGGCTCATGTGCCTGACAAAATTTCAGTGGACCATCTAGAGACAATTGCCAACAAAATCTTTGAAGTGAACAGGGTAACATTTTCTGATGATGAATTGCCTATGGAAGGCATAAAACATAACAAGGCTCTGTATTTGACAGTCAAATGTGAAGGTTCAATGGTTACTCGGGCACTAATTGATAACGGGTCGAGTGCTAATATTTGCACGTTATCCACATTGAACAAGTTAAAGATTGATGAGGATAGAATCCGCAAGAATAGCATCTGTGTTCGGGGGTTTGACGGAGGAGGAACAAACACGGTAGGGGATATCGTGCTCGAATTGACTATTGGCCCAGTCGAATTCATGATGGAATTTCAGGTGCTGGATGCTGCAGTATTATATAATCTGTTGTTGGGTCGACCATGGATTCATGCAGCAAAAGTCGTGCCCTCCACGATGCACCAAGTGGTCAAATTTGAGTGGGACCGACAAGAAATTGTGTTACATGGGGAAGACCCCACATGCGCCATGAATGATGCCATTGTGCCCTATATACAGACCGAAGATGATAAGGGTCCATGGGTGTATCAGATCCTTGACACAGTTCCGGTGAGCAGGGTGCCCGAGGGTAAAAGCGTGCAATATCCCAGGGTGTCAGCTGTGACCGTCATGGTAGTATCAGAAATGATGAATAACGGGTTCGTTCCCGAGAAGGGTTTGGGGGTTGAACTGCAGGGCATTACTCAGCCCGTGTCCTTGCCCAAAAATGTGGACACATTCGGGTTAGGGTTCAAACCAACAGCGGCAGATGTCAGAAAGGCCCGTAAGTTGAAGAAGAAAGCTTGGGTGCTCCCTAAACCAATTCCTCGATTGTCCAGGTCCTTCGTCAGGCTGGGTATCAAGAAACAGTCATTGGCAAAAATATCGGGCTCGTTAATTGAGGCGGAAGGTAATTTGGATAAGGTGTTCGAGAAAATATTTGCTGAAGCAAACATGGTTGAGGTCGGGGAAGGGTCAAGTAGAGCAGACATACAGTACATCAGACCACGTGCTAACATCAATAATTAGGAAGCTACTCCTCTTCCAGTTCGGAGGGAGTCGTGGTAGTGGGTTTTGTTTTCCCTTTTGTCACCTGGATTATTCCAGGGTTTGTAGTCCAGTCGCTATGTTCCGTCCGTTTGGATGAGTTAAAACCTTGTTGTCTTTATGTTTAATGAAATGCAATTTTCTTCGCCCCTAATTCTCTTTCCATTTTTCTTTTCTTTTCTTTCTTTGTACAGTTCTTTTTATGCTGATATCAATGACATGACATGCATGAGGAATCTTCGGCCCAGTTTTAAAAGCCAATCTAGTTCAGAAGTAATAATACAAGAGATCGGGTGTGATGATGGGGTGAATTGTAACAGTGATGAAGCTTGCGAGGAAATTAGTAAAGAATTAAGTCATTTCGAAGAAAAACCCAAACCTAACCTAAATGACACAGAAGCGGTTCATCTAGGGGACCAAGACAATGTTCGGGAAACTAAAATAAGTGTTCATTTGGAGCCGCAACTCATGGAAGAGATAATTGGGGTGTTGCATGAGTACAAGGACATTTTTGCATGGTCTTATGATGATATGCCGGGTCTAAGCACCGATTTGGTGGTTCATAAATTGCCCACCGATCCAATATTCCTCCCTGTCAAGCAGAAGTTGAGAAAGTTCAAAACAGACATAAGTGTGAAAATCAAGGAAGAGTTTACCAAGCTGTTTGAGGCAAAAGTCATTCAAGTGACACGATACCCCACCTGGTTAGCTAATGTTGTGCCTGTGCCAAAGAAAGATGGCAAGACCAGGGTGTGCGTTGATTATCGAGACCTTAACAAGGCAAGCCCAAAAGATAATTTCCCATTGCCCAACATCCATATACTGATCGACAATTGTGCCAAACATGATATTGGCTCTTTTGTGGATTGTTATGCGGGTTATCATCAGATTCTAATGGACAAGGAAGATGCGGACAAGGAAGAGATTACCACGCCGTGGGGAACATATTGTTATCGAGTCATGCCCTTTGGTTTGAAAAACGCTGGGGCAACTTATATGAGGGCCATGACAACCATATTCCATGATATGATACATAAGGAAATCGAGGTATACGTGGATGATGTGATCGTGAAGTCCAGACAGCAATCTGACCATGTCAGGGATTTGAGAAAAAAATTTCAAAGGCGAAATGTGCTTTCGGGGTGCCATCGGGGAAGTTGTTGGGATTTGTAGTCAGCCGAAGGGGTATTGAATTAGACCCGTCAAAGATCAAAGCTATTCAGGAGTTGCCACCTCCAAAAAACAAAACCGAGGTGATGACTTTGTTGGGACGATTGAATTATATCAGCAGATTCATTGCTTAGCTCACGGCAACTTGTGAGCCAATTTTCAAGTTACTGAAAAAAGATGTCGCGGTCAAATGGACTGAAGAATGTCAGGAGGCTTTTGATAAGATAAAGGAGTATTTGTCAAACCCACCTGTGTTGGTCCCGCCAGAACCAGGGAGACCTTTGATTTTATATCTGACAGTTGTGGATAGTTCCTTCGGCTGTGTACTGGAGCAGCATGATGTTACGGGCAGAAAGGAGCAGGCTATCTACTATCTCAGTAAGAAGTTCACATCTTACGAGGTCAAGTATACGCATCTGGAAAGGACATGTTGTGCCCTAACTTGGGTAGCGCAGAAATTGAAACATTATTTGTCATCCTACACCACTTACCTTATATCTCGCCTGGACCCGCTGAAGTATATTTTTCAGAAACCCATGCCCACAGGAAGGCTTGCAAAATGGCAGATCTTACTTACAGAATTCGACATTGTTTATGTGACACGGACTACCATGAAAGCACAGGCATTAGTCGATCACTTGGCAGAGAACCCCGTTGATGAAGATTATGAGCCTTTGAAATCCTATTTCCCTGACGAAGAAGTGATGCACATTGATGAATTAGAACAAGCCAAGAAGTCTGGATGGAAACTTTTCTTTGATGGGGCTGCAAATATGAAGGGCGTGGGGATAGGAGAAGTACTTATTTCAGAAACAGGTCAGCATTACCCCGTTACAGCTCGGCTTCGTTTCTACTGTACAAATAATATGGCAAAATACGAGGCGTGTATATTGGGATTGAGATTAGCGGTGGATATGGGTGTACGGGAAGTCTTGGTCATGGGTGACTCGGACCTACTAGTACACCAGATTCAAGGGGAGTGGGAAACACGGGACTTGAAACTTATACCGTATCGGCAGTGCCTGCATGAGCTTTGCCAGCGTTTTCAGGCCATAGAATTCAGGCATATTCCAAGGGTTCATAATGAGGTTGCTGACGCTTTGGCTACTTTGGCGTCAATGTTGCACCATCCAGATAAGGCTTACGTTGATCCGTTGCAGATTCAGGTCCGCGATCAGCATGCTTACTGTAATGTGATAGAAGAGGAAATCGACGGAGAGTCGTGGTTCCATGACATCAAAGAGTACATCAAAGCAGGAACATATCCAACACAGGCCACCGGCGATCAGAAAAGAACAATTCGACGGTTGGCGAGTGGGTTCTTCTTTAGTGGAGGGGTACTGTACAAAAGAATACCAGATCTTGGGTTGTTGAGATGTATAGATGCACAACAGGCCACAACTATCATGACGGAGGTGCATTCCGGATTTTGTGGACCACATATGGGTGGGTATATTCTAGCAAAGAAGATTCTCCGAGCAGGTTATTATTGGCTCACGATGGAGCGGGACTGTATCAGTTTTGTGCGCAAGTGTCATCAATGCCAAGTGCATGGAGATTTGATTCATTCTCCGCCGTCAGAGTTACATACGATGTCCGCACCATGGCCTTTTGTGGCATGGGGCATGGATGTCATTGGGCCAATTGACCCAGCAGCATCAAATGGGCACAGGTTTATCTTGGTAGCTATAGATTATTTCACCAAATGGGTGGAAGCTAAGACATTCAAGTCTGTGACCAAGAAGGCTGTAGTTGATTTTGTGCATACAAATATCATTTGTCGATTTGGGATCCCAAAGGTAATCATCACAGATAATGGGGCTAATCTTAATAGTCATCTGATGAAAGAGACATGCGAGCAGTTTAAGATTACTCACAGACATTCGACTCCGTACCGTCCCAAGGCAAATGGTGCGGTTGAAGCGGCCAATAAGAATATAAAGAAAATACTCCGGAAGATGGTTGAAGGATCCAGACAATGGCACGAAAATTGCCTTTTGTATTGTTAGGATTTCGCACCACCGTGCGTATTTCAGTAGGGGCGACTCCTTACTCATTGGTATACGGTACCGAGGCAGTGATACCCGCAGAAGTAGAAATCCCATCTCTGCGAATCATTGCAGAGGCTGAGATCGATGATGATGAATGGGTGAAAAGTCGTCTTGAGCAGTTGAGTTTGATCGACGAGAAAAGATTAGCATCAGTGTGTCACGGCCAACTGTACCAACGAAGAATGGCAAGAGCATATAACAAGAAAGTACGTCCAAGGAAATTTGAAGTCGGGCAATTAGTACTGAGGTGGATCTTGCCTCATTGGGCTGAAGCAAAAGGAAAATTCGCCCCAAACTGGCAGGGACCATTTGTAGTAACCAGAATGTTGTCTAATGGAGCATTGTATCTGACCGATGTAGAAGGAAAATGTGTAGAAATGGCCATCAATTCCAACGCGGTCAAGAGATATTATGTATAATTTCCTTATTTTCTGAATATATTTGTTTGTATTTGGCGTGTCTTAAAGATTGAAATGATGAAGGCATTTTGTCCTGCTATCCAAACACTCTTATCCTTTGTTATCCCCTTCGAGCTTTACTTATTTTTCATACCCCTCTTTCGGAATCAACGGCACTATCACGGAACACAGGTGCCGAACATAAAGGAAAAAGAGAAAAACAAAAGGAAGAGAAAGAAGAGAAAACAAAAGAAAAGAAAGAAAAAGGAAAAAGAGAAAAACAAAAGGAAGAGAAAGAAGAGAAAACAAAAGAAAACAAAAGAAAAGAAAGAAAAGGAAAGAAAGGAAATCACAACAACAAAAGTTAAATACAATGAACTACGTTTGACTTGATCCCGAAAGGGTACGTAGGCAGCCTTACTCCGAGGCTCAGTCATATCAAATAAAAATCCTAAAATCTCCAAGCAAGAAACTGGGGCAGAAATTGTGATTGCTATGAAATTTGGATTCCGGAAGTTGTAATTTGAACCCAGTTGAATTGTTTTGAGCCTTTCATACCTTTCTTTCTAACCCAATCCAAAAGCCTACATTACGGTCCAAGAAAGACCTTCTGATCAATTTTTGATAAATGCCAAGTCGAGCAGGTAGCAGTAATTCGTGACAACGGCCACACTTTGGATCAAGCAAGAAAGAACGAAAATAAATGAGAGAGTCTTATCGGTGAAAACCCCCACGGGCACCGTAAGGCGATGGGAGCTGAGAGAAAAATAAACGAGAGAGTCTTATAGGTGAAAACCCGTCCGGTCACCTTGAGGTGAAAGTGAGTTGGAAGATAGTTAAAAGGAAAAAGTTTGTTGGTTGTAGAATGTTTCAAAGGTACTGCAGGAAAACTAAGGAAAGGTTTGGGTAATTTAAACA
The DNA here is from genome assembly GCF_000393655.2 of Nicotiana sylvestris. Lineage (NCBI taxonomy): Eukaryota > Viridiplantae > Streptophyta > Magnoliopsida > Solanales > Solanaceae > Nicotiana > Nicotiana sylvestris. The sequence goes on along the minus strand of NW_027184344.1, from coordinate 285,109 downwards.
ATTGAGGGAAGTTCTGGGCAACAAAGTATGGCAATTGAAAGTTGGTTATTTGGACAGATTGGGCCGATTAATCCGAAACACATGTCATGACCATGGGTACCAACTGTCTCAGATAAGTTTCTTTTCCTTCTCTTCCTAAAAACAGTCATTTGGTTTTGGATTCTTCTTATCCTTAATTCAAAAATTGTTGCATTTCATTTTCTACTAAGGGTCTTCATTTAACAAAGATACTCTAGTACTAGTTTGGGCCAAAGCGGGCAGAAGAGACTTCAAAGCTCACTACCTTCTTCCGGAATTGTAAAGCACAACGTGGTCAGAGCATGCCAAAAACAACATGATGTAAATGGATAGGGGAAGGCGCCGGAAGTTGCATTGGCAGAATATTTGGGAAACGTTATGAGAAATGTGAAGGTTCAGGCAAAAGGGTCAGAAAGATGAGACAACAGTATGGGTATAAAAGCATTCAGGTGGTCAGAAATCGGGGAATTAACGGATGTCTTATCGAGGAAATGATTGGGAAATATCGTGGGAAAGGCAAAGCTCAAACAAAGGTCAGAAAAGTAAAACAACAGCAGGGGTGTAAAACACTTAGGACGCTGGATGTCGGGAAATTTAAAAGTTGGTTAGAAAGTCAAGCGGCTCAGAAACAGCATGCGGAAGTCAGTCAACACAAAACATTGCAGGGGAAGGATTTTTCAGCAAAAATGCCATCAACTAACCACCATTTTAAACTAACGAAATTTTCTTTGATTGTAACAGGGGCAGAAAGTCAGTTATTGAAAAGGGAATGGCAAAGTACGGTTTGATTGAATACAAGATAATCTTGAAGTGTGTAAGGGGAAACGAATTGGATCACAAAGTTAGCATAGTTAAAACAAGTGTAAGTTGTCAGGACCTTCCTGAATAATAGGATGTAGTTCAGATACCCGGAAGTCTGGAGTCCACCTGGAAAACAGAGACATGTCTTTTGAAATTTAACAATAAGGATGTCCGCCTGGAGAATAGAGACATATTTTTCAAGTTTTTAAAATCAGGATGTCCGCCTAGAGAATAGAGACATACTTTTCAAGTTTGGTAATCAGGATGTCCGCCTGGAGAATAGAGATATATTTTTCAAGTTTTTAAAATCAGGATGTCCACCTGGAGAATAGAGACATACTTTTCAAGTTTGGTAATCAGGAGTCCACCTGGAAAACAGAGACATGTCTTTTGAAATTTAACAATCAGGATGTCCGCCTGGAGAATAGAGACATATTTTTCAAGTTTATAAAATCAGAATGTCCCCCTGGAGAATAGAGACATATTTTTCAAGTTTTTAAAATCAGGATGTCCACCTGGAGAATAGAGATATACTTTTCAAGTTTGGTAATCAGGAGTCCGCCTGGGAAAACAAATACATACATTTTAATTGTAGAATCAGGAGTCCACCTGAAGAACAAAGACATACAAGTTACATTTGGAAGTCAGGAGTCCGCCTGAAGAACAGAGACACGTATTTTGAATTTCAAATAATCAGGATGCCCGCCTGGAAAATGGAGGTGTTAGATATTTTAAGATCGGCAGTCAGGAGCCCGCCTGAATAACAGAGGAATACATTCAAGATCGAGTTTATTTAAATTCAGTAGTAAGGAGAAAGTGAATAACATCTCAGTCAACCAGGGCATAGCAACATGGATTTTTATCGAGAAAGAACAAGGCTACAAGGAAGTGCAAGAGCAAGTGTGAAGAATTTAGATAGGATTTTTATAATTTATAGAGCATAGTTAGTATAGCTTCTTTTACCTTTGGCACGATGTAATAAGGGAGGTCAGCAGCAGTAACAACAACAAGCACAGCGCAATCACAGTTCCTGGTAGTCCGAGCTACCAGACACTCCCGAACTACACTGACCTGATTCCTGTTCAGCCCAGGATATGTAGGCAACCTCCGAAGCAGGATGCGGTCAAGCTTTTCAAAAATGCTTTGCACGGAATTTTTGAATGGGCAAAAATCGCTCGTATTTGCTCACTTGTCTTTGCCCAGAAACCTTTCGCGTTTCCGAGCAAAGAGGGGCAGCTATGAGCATGTGATTTTTTCCCTATATATGAATAATTCCCAAAATCCCAAACAAAATAATTTGCCTTGATATTTACAATTTTTGTGCATCTTAGAGTCATTTTCTGATAATTGTTGCATTTTATTTGCGCATGTTAATTTTTATAAAATACAAAAATATGCATTTTGGCATTTAGGCTTTAGTTTTACATTTTTAGTATCCATTAGGGTTTAAATTGTTTAGAACAAAACATGAAAATCACAAAAAAAATTCACTTTTGCATTTGTCATGAAATAGTTTTTTTTTACTTGTTTAAAACATATTTTTAGGAATTAATTAATCTTTGTTTTGAAATAATTAGGATTTTATGTAGGTTTTACATCTTTATAAAAATTAGAAAAATTAGAAAAATTGCAACAATGAGAAAAAGAAAACAAAAATGAGATAAAATACATAATGGAATTAACTTGTGTGAAACCCGGAAATTTGGGCCAAATACATAAAATCCCCCGGCCCAAACGCATTTGATTGGAGAAGTAAGTCCAGCCCAAGTCCATACCCGGTCCGTCCCTTTTAAAATGAAACGACGTCGTTTCGGAGCCCTTGGATCAGGACCGTTGGATCTCATCAATCCAACGGTCCGGAACTAACGAGGTTTCAAATATATATATGTCCGAATCAGACCCCCCTACCCCATTTACGTCGTCTTCCCCACCCCACCCTTTCTCGCCTAACCCTAATCCGCGCCGCCCTAAAATAACCCTTGTCGGCGGTGAACGTGACTTACCCCGTTCACCTTGAAAATAACACCATGGTTTCCCCTCACCTTCCTCTTGCCACTACACTCGTTGGTTTACCTCAAATATGGCCGGAACTCTTCGAATCTTGATTTGAAGTTTTCCTTCCAGATCGATAGTTTGTCCAACTCGGCCTAAATTCACACCCTACAACCCCCAGCCCTTCCTTAACCCCAATCTATGGTTGTTTCCTTTCGAATCACCCTGAAGTGTTCCAAATTTTAGATCTAAGAATTCTGGCCCGAACCCTAAAATCAAACCTTTCTGATTTCGAACCGTAGCACCTTTAACCATGTGTTCTCGTGTAAGAACACATGGTTAGGGATGTTACGCGTCAAAAATCTGAAAAGGTTCGTATGTTTTTGACTGGCCGGAGCCCTTTCTGCATTTGTGAGTTTTTCTGTTCTTTCTTTACTGTTTCTTTACTCGCATGGTTAAAATGTTACTTATAGTCATTGTTTCATTATTGTCCTGTTAATTTTGGTTTAACTTTGGGTTCTGTTAATTTTTCTGAGTTTGTTAATTAATTGAATGATTATAATTTTGTGGATTAATAATTAGTTTAAGTTCTTTTAATGTTATTCATGGTAGCTTAATCACAGTCTATTTTCATTTTAGCTTATTTGAGTTGGTTAGTTGAACAACATTTGAGTTAGTTAGTCTGATTAGTTGGTCTCTGTTTGTTAATTGATTAATTTTAGTTGGTTCTGATTGTAATTAATTGATTTAGATTGGTTTTAGACTGGTTTAAGGTATTGGGTTTTAGTTATTAAGGGTAAGGGTAAGATCAGTGATTCCGAGAGGCTTTCAGGGGTAGTCTGGGTAGGGAAAATGGTAGTTTTGATAAGAATAGTAATATTCAGGTATAAAGAAGGGCATTATGGGTATTGTAGGGTTGGAGGAATGCTTGAGGACCTTCTAGAAAGGGTTTCAAGTGTAAATTTTAATAAGTACACTGCAGTTACTTGTTTAACAAGATAAGAATAGAGGGACCAAAATAAAAATAGAAAGGGACTAATTAGAGAAATCATAACTTAGTTCATTCTTAGGGGTCTTTGCCTATAAAAGGGCATTAGATGCCTTGGAGAAAGGGGGCTGCTCTCAGATTTTCTGCCTGGAGCCTTAAGTTTTAATTTGAGCATTCATTATTGTTCTGTATTCTAGCTGGCATTTCAATTTTAAGTTATTCAGAAAACAAAACATCAAAAAATGGAAATCTGAAACAATTCCTGTCAGCTTGAGTTGTGGAAATGGGCTTGCATTTCTGATTTTTAAGTAATCTGTCTGTGTTTCTGTGTTGTCACATTGCTGGGTTGCTGCTGCTGTTGTTCAAACTACTTGAACCCTCACCTTTTCTCTATTTCATATTCAAATTTCCTGGTACATTTCCTGAATCTCAATGGTGTATGTTGAAGTTGAAATGAAGTGTTCCAAGGCTTGCTATTCAATTGAAATTTGAAAGTAGTCTGTCTCTTTAATAATAGTAGTAGTGTACTTCCTTGTTATGTAATTGGCAGAAGGTGTATATTGAACTTGTTCATCAGGGTAGATTACATGTTTAAAACTGTTTAATTGGGCATCTGGGTAGTCAAATTCTTGTGTATAATCCGGGGTGAAGATTGCATGTTTATACTGTTATCATTTTCTGTTGCTTAAGTCTCATGGTATGCTGTTTTAATTTTGGATCTAAAGTGAGTTGGGCACAGTTTCATGCTAAATCAACTTTGGGCCTACCGGATGTGCAGGCAGCCCAGATGATGGCTATACAAGGGATTGAAATAGGGCCCAAGGATTCAATCCCTCGGCTGTGTGAATGCAAGCTCAGTCTTGGTCCTGCTGTGGGCCTGATGCCAATGGGCTCTAAAGGGGTTGTGTCCGCAGCCTTGGCCTGTTTGGGCTTCATGATCTCAGGGCCCATTCATTTGGTATTTCGTCCGTATTTTCTACTTCAAATTTAGCAAATTATGGGCCCAATTAATTAAAGTCCTTAAGTAGTCAATGACACAATTATTCTATTGTATAGGCTAGGAAATGGTGTTTAGTGAATTTCACCGTATTTCCAAAATAACAATACGTTAGAATCTTTAAGTACACCCTTAATTAAATCACTTTCTTAAACTCGGGTGCGCATTGATGCGACCCAAATCCAAATCTCGATGAAGCCGAAATGTGTTGATAATTGCGGGTGCATTGATTGCAACGTGGTTCAAAGCATGTTTTCGTAACATCGTAATTCTTATAAAATAAATAATGATAGAAAAGAGCTTTACAACTTGAGACGGGCCTTATCGCACGAATTGAATAAAAGCGGGTCCTTTAGTAAATAATTATCGAAATAATTAGAATTTGGGATAGCTATTTAGCGAACTTCACGGCTTTTCCCCAAAGTGACACTACGTTAGTATCTTGAGGCACGATTTAATTACATTCTTAAACTCGGGTGCGCATTGATGCGACTCAAATCCAAATCTCGACGAAGTCGAAATGTGTTGATAACCACGGGTGCATTGATTGTGACGTGGTTCGAAACGCGTTTTCACGACGTTGCAATTCTTTTAAAATAAGTAACGATAAAAAGCGGTTTACGAATAAAAGGCACATAAGCTAGCATGTATTGAAATCAGATAAAATTAAATACAACAGTTAAGCGACCGTGCTAGAACCACGGAGATCGGGAATGCCTAACACCTTCTCCCGGGTTAACAGAATTCCTTACTCGGATTTCTGGTTCGCGGACTGTTAACAGAGTCATAAATTTCCTCGGTTCGGGATCCAACCGGTGACTTGGGACACCATTAATCTCCCAAGTGGCGACTCTGAATAATTAATAATTAAATCCCGTTCCGATTGTCCTTTAATTGGAAAAACTCCTTCATGCCCTTTGCGGGGTATAGATGAAAAAGGAGGTGTCACAATAATCATGAGAAAAACAAGTAAACCAAAGTATATTCCAATAGTATCTCATGTCCCTACAATTGATTAGATACCTCCCTTTTATAGATATCTTGAAGATATGCGTTTTACCCAAATCATAATGAGGCTATTTTGAATAATTAAAGACATTGAATGCTACGTTACATAATCATTATATTCAATACAAATTCTCTAACGTATTCAGCATTTAATGCTTGTCAAATTCTGTATCTGCAGTTTTTACTATGGTCAGATTCATTCCTTTTGATTCTTGGATATAAATGACTTAAATAGGTATGGACACTGAATCCCTTGAATGGCCACCCATGCCTCTTCCTTTGCCTTTGCTCGTTTCTATTGTTGCTCGTGCCTCTTGACTAATTATAATTTTTTGACTATTTGACCAGTCCACGTATCTCGACACGTCGCCTTTATATATAAATGCAATTTTTCCCAATACAATAAACTAATACAAGTCATTTCCTCTCTAAAGCTATAATAGATTGTTATTTCTGCTATTATTCTTCATAAAAAAACAATGTAATTCTCACAATAAATATCTTAATAGGTTACATCTAAACATTTATGTACAAGGCCTTCTTAAATATCGATTTGGCGGTACAAAAAGAAAGATCTTATGAAGTATAATCTTTCGACTTACATAAAACATAAAAGTTTGGTAAACAGTTATCATACTTTGTGTTTCGTATTTGTTTACCTACATTGTCGTTATTTAAATATCTATACTCTATAAAAAAAATATTGCAAGTACTACAGATGACAACGTCTATGATAATAAGTCATATAATTCCATTGATAAAACAATCTCTAAGTTAATTTGATTCTTTAAATGAATTTGGATACTCTGGTTTTTTTTACTAAGCAAATTGAAATATTGTCTAACATGAATACTAGAACTATATTTAATCAAAATAAACTAACAATATTCTATAAAATAAATAATACTAATTGATACTAATAACTACTATTCAAGTAAAGAATTGTGATTACATGATATTTATTCATTAGCTACTACGAGTAGGCAAAAATAAAATAAACAAACTACTCAATCATCTTTAACCACGGATCCATCACCGATTAAGTGGTCTATTTTTCCATCAGGATGCTCAAAAAAGTCTGTCACATCTAAATGTATGGCGTCAAATTCATTGTAATAGACAAAATTAGCTTCGGGACCTTTATTCTTTAGAGATGCTTGATAAAGCTCAAACAAATGTCTTGGTGTACGATAAATATTTTCCCAATGCCCTTTTCCATCGCAACGATAGCATTCAATTTCTGAACCATTTGCCTTTGGCTTCTCATATTTCCCTTTCCACTTTTGGTGGTTATTTTTCTTTGGGGGGATGATTAACACAAGAAAAATTTCTTCCTTGTCCACGGCCACGACCACGAATAGGGCCACGACCTTTTCCACGCTTAGCATAGTGGGAATACACCTCATCCACTTCAGGCAATGGTGTAGACCCACTGGGCCGATTATCATGATTTCTCATGAGGAAGTTATTGTTTCGTTCGGCCACAAGGAGAAGAGAAATCAACTCAGCGTACTTCTTGAAACCTTTCTCTCAGTATTGCTGTTGTAAGACCATATTGGAGGCATGAAACGTTGTGAACATTTTTTCAAGCATATCATAGTCAGTGATACTATCTCCACAGAGTTTCAATTTAGAAATAATTCTGAACATCGCAGAATTATATTCAGAAACAGACTTAAAATCTTGGAGCCTTAGATGAACTCACTCATATCGTGCTTGTGGAAGAGTGACTAACTTTAAGTTGTCATATTTTTCCTTTAAGCCATTTCACAAAACAAGTGGATCTTTGAGTGTGAGATATTCTATTTTCAACCCTTCATCAAGGTGATGACACAGGAAAATCAAGGTCTTAGCGCAGTCTTGGGTAGATCCTTTATTTCTATCTTTAATGGTGTCTTCAAGACCCATTGCATCTAAATGGATTTCAGCATCAAACACCCATGTCATATAGTTCTTACCCGAAATTTCAAGAGCAACGAACTTTCTTTTCATAATATCAGTTATAATTAAAAGAGGGGAAAAGTTATACCTTAATCTTCTCAAAGGGCTTCTTGAGACGGTAAAGTCTCATGCTGATAACGTGAAATAAAACAATAAGGAAAAGAATAATATTGCAAGGAAAAGAGCAAGGTAATTCTTATTGAATTTTTTGGGATGATTTACAATGAGGTAAACCCCCTCTATTTATAGGGGGAAAATGACTTAGCCACAAAATAACAAACTCTCTAAAAGATAGACATTCACTCTAAGTACAATACTATTGTAAACAATAATTAAATAGTCCTTACTTTCTTGTCCAACGTACCACATCGACAAGCAACCTAGGCAAAGAAATATTTATATATCAGCGATGCACTGAATGGATACGATCTTACTTGAACAGGATCTGTTCTATAGGCTCGTACCACCGTATCCTTGAGTTCTAAGGAGATAGAAAACCAAGTCAGCCCCAACCTCGGTGCGGTGATATGGTCTAATGGTTGTTTGACAGACCCTTCAATCTTTTTTGCTATACCTTTGTTTGCTTTGAAAAATCAAAATGTAGGCGCAGACTTCACTCAAGATCAGTGTTGGCATATGTTTTTTACTTGGAACGAAGATGATCTCTTGGTACATTTGCTGTTCGGAAACTGAATTAGGACAACTAATGACCATGGAAAGATTCAATAGAGAAATATTCATGATTTTTTTACTAATTTCTTCTTCTAATACAAATAAAAGATTCACAAGGAAGATGCATAGTCTGAAGTCTGGAATACTGTTTATGAAGAGGTCGAATAACGCAGTAATTGTGGGAAGTCTCGGAACAACTGAAGTGACAATGTTATGAAGATTAAAATACTTTGTCACGCATCGTTTAGTGAAGAAGATAAAATAGTTGTGAGGATATATTATAACAGAGGACCACAGAAAAAATATACTTACTTGGGCGGGGTAAATGGGTGATTAGAAAGGCCCATGTCCTACGCTGGTGACCTTCATTGCACTTTGGATGAGTGACCGACTAAGGTCGACCCAAGTAGTCGAGCCTATGTGATAATTTGTAGTAGTGAGGAGTTGCCTTCGTGCAGCCCCTACCCAATCCAAAGCCCAATTATTTTTTGAGTGCCTCATTAACAGATCTATTAATTGGCTTGAGCACACATTCTCAACTCCACTCTTATAGTGATGTCCTGAGTTTTGGAAGGGCTTTAGGGATTTCTTCTCTATTCACTTGTAGGCAAAATTGTGTCTTTCTTTTTCTGTAAAAAAAGAAAAAATAAAAAATTCTATATAATCTTGTTGAGGGTTTGATTAAGGGTGTCAATGGATATTTAAAAGTCGATTAAACCGATCGAATTGATTTTTAGGTTTCTTTTAATAAAACCATTGGTTTTTATATAAATCTATAACCATACCGATAATTAGGGTATGTCTTTTATTTTATGAAAATAAACCGAAAAGTACCGAACCGTACTAAATAAACTTACATGCGAAAAATATATTTATATATTAAGTTTAAAAATAATAAAGCATTAAATTTTCCTTTGGCATTGGAATTATGAAAGTCGTTACAGGTTAACAAGTAATTAAACTCAAATTCTTAATTCCCAAACCTATTATACTACTCCTATTGAAACTAAGGGTCTCTTTGGAAGGCCACCCGATTATTGGAATTGGTGTAATTACTAGGATAGTAATTACACAATGTAGTAATTACGAAAACCTATTTATTTGTCATAACGTAATTACAGTATAATTACAAGTATATTATTTGGTTGCACAAGTATAATTACACAATTAGATTAAATTTTAAATGAAGTAATTATCAAAACCATAAAGTTAATATAATAAATATATGCATATAATTTTTTTTTTTATAAGTATAAATAATATTAAATTTGGTACTTAGGATGCATATTTGTGAGACCCCATGTTTTTTCTTTTTCTGTTACGTAATATACGTAACGTGGCGTGGTTATATTAGGTATATATGATTGGGTATAGCACATTGGGAGAATAAGAATGAAAATGTGTGGTAATATCAAGGAAGTAAACTAAAGCTGTAGGTCAAAGGAATCCCTTAAACAAAGGTTCGTGGTTAAAGAAATGGCTCGGGTGGTACCCCGCGCGTTCAGAAGGTTTAAGTTAATTTACACATGTGGGATAAGACCAAGAGTGTCTAATATGATAAGAATAATGTGTTATGAGGTATTATAATATCACACTGGTCACATGTTAAGTTTTGGAATCAAACAAGTTGCGAAATAAAGGTCGGCAAAAGTTATCGTAAATTTCTCTAATAAATTTTCTAAACTTTGGATCAAATGTATCAGATCATTTCTCCCAATATATAAAGAGCTTTGATACCCACAACCTATCGAATCTAATGTCTACGAGTCTAGTTCGCAACCAAAAATACCTCACATCAATTCGACATCGTAGTAAAAAGTTATGACTATTTTACCACGGACTGTCTAGGCTGAAATCGGGCCGCGAACCGGGTCAGGTCAAACAAGTAGTATAAGTCGGCAAATTCGACTTTTCAGACCTAAAAACATTTAATTTTCGTCCTAAAACAGAAAGAAAGCTGAAGAGAAGGTTGCATGGTGTTCTTGAGTGATTAAGGTGTGTTTTTAACGATTTCTACCCTTAAAGTTTGCCCCCGTGCCTAGAAACGCAATCTTTACGATTTGCAATCATCTCCCCCTTCTATTAGCTGTGTTTAGAGCTATTATTGGAAGATAGGAATTTGTTGTTCTTGCTGGTTCTTCAGGATTTATACTTGGTTTTCCAAGGTAATCATCTTGGGACTCTTTTATGATTGTTTTTACAAAGTTCTACGTACGTTTCGTCAAGTTAGGGTCATATGGCAAATCTGCCGATTTAAACTCAATTATGAACTGTTTATAGGTGCATATAAGCTGCATATATATAGTGTTTTCGAAGCTTAGGACGTAAGGAATAACTTTCGTGAAGGAACTACAGGCATTCAGACGTTCGTTGGAGAGGTATGTTAAGGCTAAACTTTGTCCTTCCGTTTAGCACGAATTCTAGGAAATTCCTAAGACGTCAAATGTGATATTTTACTATTCTATTGCTAGAAAGACCTTCTGTAAAAGGCATTGGGATCGTAGCTGAAGTATTTTCATGATACTATTAGGTTGATATTTCACTCGTTCGGTTAAATAGGGTATTCGACATCTATATATGTCATTTGTTCGGCTTCCTTAACTATATGTCCATATATGTGAATTCTTACTCGTCTTTGGGTTGTGTGACTAGAAAATAAAGGCATTTAGTATTTTCGATCAGTCCTTCTCCCTTGTTAAAGTGTATCTTAAAATCTCTAAAGTGACACGTCGATTTCCAAAAATCTAAAATATAATTTTTATGTTTAAACTACTAAAACACTTGATTTTTGAAATACTTTCTTTTACTAAATATCAAGAAATCAGGTATAAGGACTAAGTGAAGCACCTTAAGCTTTTTATGAACATCTTCAGAGTTAAGTTATCTTTCTAAAAGTCGAGTTAAGTTTTTAAGCTTACTCAAAAGAAAAAGAAAACATATGAGGTTCCATGAGACAATTGTATGCGATACGGAGATGATTATGAGATTATGAGAATAGGAGTACCTATGAGCCAAGATTGGCTAAGTTCTTGTTATCTCCTATTATGTGCATTCAAAGTTCATATCATATATGGCATATTATGCATGGACTTCGAGCTATAATCGGAGGTAAGAGGCCTATTTTCCCGAAAAACTATATATATTGTACAGATGGCCATAGGTTGGCAATATGATGCCGGTTAGCTACTGGAAGAGAACGCCATTGCTAGCATTTGGTTGGGTATGTCATGCATTTGCATCAATATATATGTATTCACGACATACGATTACACAAGCATACCATGCATATTTGATTACTATGAGGTCGGATGTCGTCCATGGAGGCTATCAGAGTTTCAGTGTCACGTGGTATCTCTATTACTTTTTTTTACATCAGCTATGTATGATTCTACTTTTTGCCTTACATACCAATACATTTTTATTCGTACTGATGTCCCGTTGCCTGGGGACACTGCATTTTGTTTCATGCGTGCAGGTCCAGGTAGGGACTCTGATCGACCCCTCCGCTAGGATTTCGAGGTTCAGCTGTGAGTTGGTAAGCTCCACCTCTTCCTGGAGCTTTTATAAGATGGTTACTTTTGTTGTACAGTTTGGGTATATTCGGGGCCTTATCTCGACAGTGCTTATGACACTCTTAGAGGCTATTGTGGAAACAATATTTTCGGTTTCTTTTTGCAGCTTTCAGTCTCCAGCCTATAGGCTTGGCATGTATATATATGTGTGTAGGCATGTATGTCTCCAATCGCGGCCTCGTCGGCCAGCTAGTACTTTATTATTTTGGCTCGTCTACCTTTGTTTATATGGCTTATTGTTATTCAGGTCATGACCTTAATGGTCCAGGCTTAGTATTTCAGATGTTGTGCTGCCCGATCTGTTGGGCCCCTAGTTTAGTTACCTAGTATGCCTAATGGCTAACTTGATCAAATACAGTATCGAGTGCCAGTCGTGCCTCCACTAGTTTGGGGCGTGACAAGCTTGGTATCACATCAGGTCGTATCCCAGGGAGTCCACAAGCCGTGTCTAGTAGAGTCTTGCTTATGGGTGTGTTGTGCACCACACTTATAATCAGGAGGCTATGAGGCATTTAGGAATGGTTACATTTCTTTAAATTAATAAATCGTGCTATAGAGCGAAGTTATAAGAACATATGAAATCTAAATCGTGCTTTGTGTTTCTTATCTAACAGGCTACCTACGCTCAGGAGATGGCACATCGAGAGATAGGTATGGATCCAGGGGAAGGTACCAGTCATTCCCCACTAGGTCAGATGGATATATTTCCCTTAGAGGCACACAGTGAATCTCCAGTACCCTTAGTTTCAGCTTCCCCAGCACTTGTTGGAGCCTAGGGAGATGCAGTACTCCCAACCTCACCAGTTCCATTAGTACCTGAGGCAGCTAGAGACACAGGACCTCCAGCACCTGTTGTTCCCCCATCAGAGACTAGGGAGCAGATGATGAGGGAGGCAGTTCAGTTGCTGACTAGGATGGTTTCTATTCATGAGCGACAGCTAGAGTCGAGAGCAGATTCCCGGAGAGATCGGACAGAAAGCTCGAAGGTACGAGAGTTTCTTCACTTGGCCTCTCCATTATTTACAAGATCCAGTTCCACTGAGGATCCCTAGGACTTTATAGACCAAATGTATAGAGTATTGAGGGTGATGCATGCCTTCGTCACCGAGGCTGTGGAGTTGGCTTCTTTTCAACTACGTGATGTAGTCGTTCTATGGTATGAGGCATGGGAGAGATCTAGAGGACCTAATGCTCTGCCAGCAGAGTGTGAGGACTTCTCTAAGGTTTTTTTTAGCCCATTATTTGCCACAGGAGGTTCGGGAGGCTCATCTTGACCAGTTTCTTAACCTGAAGCAGGGGGATATGAGTGTGAGGGATTATAGCCATAAGTTTAATTCTTTGGCAAGGTATGCACCAGATATCGTACGTACTATGAGGGCTAGAGTTCATCATTATGTGGATGGTTTGGGGGATAATCTGATTAGAGATTGTAGGGTAGCATCCCTATCGGATGATGTAGATATTTCCGACATACAGGCTTTCGCTCAGACTACAGAGGACCTTTCTCGTCGGATTCATGATACTCATATGGATATGGAGCAGAGTAAGAGGGCTCATACTACGGGGTCTTATAGGGAGCCACCGGGTGATTTTAGGCCCTCACTCCATCGATATCCACCTCGGTCAGCAGGTAGTTTCCCACCACAGATGTAGGGCCAGCTGTTTGATCGATATATTTAGTCAGGACCGGGGTAGAGCTTAGGCCAGCCTGAGGGCCTTCGACAGGAGCATTCCGCACAAATGAGATAGCCTACTCCTCCATGTACTCAGTGTGGTAAGCTGCACACCGGGTAGTGTAGACAGAGTTCGAGTGCATGTTATCATTGTGGGAAGACATGACATTTTATTAGTCGATGCCCGGGGTTAGGCAAAGGTGCACAAGTTCAGCCTTCAGGATCCACAACAGCTTCTTCTCCCTCAGTCCGTGCTCCTTAACCAGGTCCACAGTGTACTCAGGGCCATGGTAGGGGGAGAGGTGGAGGAGACACCTCAGGTTCTAGTTGTGGCCAGAATCGCTTTTATGCACTCACAGGCCGACAGGATTTAGAGGCATCCCTAGATGTTGTCACAGGTATATTGACAATACATTCTCATGCCATTTATGCATTGATAAATCCCGGCTCTAAATTTTCATATATTACTCCATTTATTGCTGGTAAGCTTGACATGAGATTTGAGTTGTTGCCACAATCAGTTGAGATATCTACGCCAGTTGGCGACTCTATTGTAGCTAATCATGTCTATCGAGGTTGTACAGTGTTAATTAATGACTGTCCAACCTCTGTTGATTTAGTTGAATTGGTTATGCTAGACTTCGATGTCATTATGGGTATGGATTGGTTGGAAGCTTGTTATGTTAATATTGATTGTCGTTCAAAGGTGGTTCGATTTCATTTTCCTGGTGAGTCTGTCCTTAAATGGAAAAGTAATGCAACCACGCCCAAGGGTAAGTTTATTTCATACCTTAGGGCTCGGAAGTTTATTGCTAAAGGTTGTATATACCATCCGGTTCATGTCAGGGATATAGATAAGGAGCCAGCGACTCTTCAGTCGGTTCCTATTGTGAATGAATTCCCGACGGTATTCCCTGACGGGCTTCCAGGAATTCCCCCCGAAAGGGAAATCGATTTTGCTATAGATTTGCTTCCTGATACGCAGCCTATATCCATTCCTCCCTACAGAATGGCTCCTGCAGAGCTAAGGGAATTTAAGGAACAACTGAAGGACTTGCTCGATAAAGGCTTCATTAGGCCAAGTACATCCCCATGGGGTGCTCCGGTGCTCTTTGTTCGAAAGAAAGATGGCTCATTACAGATGTGTATTGACTACAGACAACTAAATAAAGTCATTATCAAGAATAAGTATCCTCTTCCATGGATTGATGACTTGTTCGACAAGTTACAAGGTGCCAAATGCTTTTCGAAGATCGACTTGCGATCCGGTTATCATCAGCTATGAGTCAGGGATATTGATATCCCAAAAACAGCATTTAGGACGAGGTATGGCCATTTTGAATTCCTTGTCATGTCTTTCGGGCTTACAAATGCCCCAGAAGCCTTTATGGATCTTATGAACCGGGTATTCAAACCATTCTTGGATGAATTTGTGATTGTGTTTATTGACGACATCCTGATATATTCACGATCGGAAGCCGAGCATGCAGAACACTTGCGAGCTGTATTGCAGACTCTCCAGGACTACAGGTTATATGCTAAATTCTCTAAATGTGAATTTTGGCTAACTTATGTAGCTTTTCTTGGTCATGTTATTACCGGTGATGGTATCAAGGTTGATGGCCAAAAGATTGAAGCTGTGATGACTTGGCCGAGGCCCTTGAATCCGATAGAGGTTCGTAGCGTTTTAGGCTTGGCAGGATATTACCGAAGGTTTGTGGAGGGATTTTCCTCAATCTCTACACCATTGACGAAACTGACACATAAGGGAGCTAAGTTTCAGTGGACTGAGGCATATGAACAAAGTTTTCAGGAGCTAAAGAATAGGCTTACGACGACACCTGTTTTGACTCTTTCGGATGGCACCGAGGGTTATGTTGTATATTGTGATGCCTCGAGAATTGGCCTAGGTTGTGTTCTTATGTAGAATGGTAAGGTTATTCCGTACGCCTCCAGACAGTTGTGGAAACATGAACAGAACTATCATACGCACGATCTTGAGTTAGCCGCAGTTGTCTTCGCCCTAAAGATTTGGCGGCATTATCTATATGGGGTTCATATTGATGTTTTCACCTACTACTAGAGCCTTCAGTATTTATTTAAACAGAGGGATCTGAACCTACAACAAAGAAGATGGCTAGAATTACTAAAGGACTATGATGTTGATATTTTATATCATCCCGGCAAAGCTAATATTGTTGCTGATGCCCTTAGCCGGAAGTCCATGGGTAGTCTAAGCTATGTTGAAGCTAATAAGGTCAAGATGACCAAATATCTATGCCAGCTAGCTAATTTGCAGGTGCGTTTGGTAGACGCAGAGGGTGGACACATTCTCGTTCAGAATACAGCAAAATCTTCGTTTGTTACTGAAGTGAAAGAGCGACAACACAAGGATCCTGAGCTTATAAAACTGAGGGAAAGTATTCTACAGCAGCGACAACCTTTATTTGAGCTAACTGGAGATGGAGTCCTTAGATACCAGGGCCGCTTATGTGTAACTATAGTCGGAGAGCTCCGCGCCAAGATTCTTTTGGAGGCCCATTATTCTAGATATGCAGTTCACCCCGAAGCGACTAAGATGTATCGGGAACTTCGACAGATCTATTGGTGGAATGGAATGAAAATAGATATCGCAGAGATGGTAGCCCAATGTCCCAACTGCCAGCAAGTTAAAGCCGAACATCAGAGGCCTGGAGGCCTAACTCAATATATTGAACTTCCATTATGGAAATGGGACATGATAAATATGGACTTCATCACTGGTTTGCCTTGCACTCCACGGAGGTATGATTCTATTTGGGTAATTATTGATAGGCTTACAAAATCTGCTCATTTCCTGGCAGTTAGGATGACATATTCAGCCGAGGATTATGCCAAGCTTTACATTCGAGTGATTGTTCGCCTTAACGGAGTACAATTATCTATTATCTCTGATCAAGGGGCTCAATTTACAACACATTTTTGGAAATCTTTTCAGAAAGGTCTAGGCACGTAGGTAAATCTTAGCACCGCTTTTCATCCACAAATAAATGGACAGGTAGAGCATACTATTCAGACAGTTGAGGATATGTTACATGCTTGCGTGCTAGATTTTAAAGGAAGTTGGGATGATCATCTACCTCTTATTAAGTTCGCTTATAATAACAGCTTCCAAGCTAGTATTCAGATGGCCCTTACGAAGCACTATACGGGCGGAAGTGTAGGTCGCTAATCGGTTGGTTCGAGGTCGGGGAAGCAGAGTTGCTAGGTCCTAATTTAGTCTAGCAAGCAATAGAAAAGGTAAAACTTATTAGAGACCGGCTGCGTACAGCACAAAGTCGGCAGAAGTCTTATGCAGATGTTCGACGACGAGACTTAGAGTTTGATGTAGAAGATTGGGTTTTCCTAAAAGTATCGCCTATGAAGGGTGTCATGCGATTTGGAAAGAAGGGGAAGCTCAGCCCCAAGTATGTTGGACCGTATAAGATTATTCGGAGGATTGGCAGGGTGGCGTACGAGCTTGATTTGCCTTCAGAATTGGAAGCAGTCCATCCCGTGTTTCATGTATCTATGTTGCGGAAGTGCATTGGAGATCCTTCACATATTACACCCATGGAGGATATTCACATTGCTGAAGACTTATCTTATGCAGAGGTACCAGTAGCTATTTTATATTGGCAGGTAAGAAAGCTTCGAACTAAAGAAGAGGGAGTATTTAAATTCCTGAATGTTGAACACTTGTATTTGGGCCTGAGGCTGTAGTATATGTTTTATGCATGTTTGGGCTCGATGTCGTAGTTTATGCTTATGCATGTTTGAGCCCAAGGCTGTAGTTTATGCTTTATGCATGTTTGGGCCCGAGGTCGTAGTTTATGTTTTATGCATTTTGGTCCTGAGGCTGTAGTTATGTATACGTATACTTGGGCCTGAGGCCGTACCTTGTGCACATATATGTTGGGCTCGAGGCTGTAGTTTGTTTAGATAAACAGGTGGTTCATCATTCAGAAGAGGGAGTATTCATAGCCTTACATCTTTTGTTCTGTTATCAGTTATCATTTTAGTTATCAGTTATCAATTATCATTTAGTTTCAGTTTCAGTTTCAGCTGTTATCAATTATCAGTTCTCAGCTCTGAGTTATCAGCTCAGTTTTAGTTTCAACATTTATAGTCCTTTCTTTCAGTTGTTTTACATATCAGTGCAATTCAAATGTACTGACATCCCTTTCGCCCGAGGCGTACATCTCACGATGCAGGTAATGATTTATAGGTGGACGATTTAGAGTGCTCGGATTCTCATACCATCTATTTGGTGAGGCACAGTTCTTTCAGGGCATTATCATTACTCTATTGTCTTTAGTACTTTAGAGTGAGTATTTATAATACTTCATTAGAGGGCTTCATAGACTAGAGTACATAGCAGGCTTTTCATGTTAAGCAATGTTTGCTACAGATATATTTCAGACTTATATTAGTGTTTCCTTACTTGATTTATATCATTCATACTTTTAGTGTATCAACATGTGTTAGTTTATCTTCCGCATTTAGTATGTTATAATATCACATGTTGATTCAGCCAGCTAGTTTGTTCGCTCGTTCATATGTAGTCAGGAACCGGGTGTCGTGTTACGTCCAGGCCCAGGTTCGGGGTGTGACAAATCAGCATTATATCATTTGCAAATAACATAAATCATGGCACCTCCCGTTGAATGTGTCGCGTCAGCACATCCATCGCAAGGGCAAATAAAAATGGGTTTAGAGTTGATCCCTGATGCAACCCCATCACCACTGGGAAATAATTCGAATCTCCTCTCACGGTCCTTACCTGAGTCTTAGCTACATCGTGCATGTCCTTAATCACCTCTAACGTACACTACCGGGATGCCGCTACCCTCCAGACATCTCCATAGAATCTCCCTAGTACTTTATCGTAGGCTTTTTCTAGGCTAATGAATACCACGTGCAAGTCCTTCTTCCTCTCCCTATACTGCTCCATCAACCTCCTCACAACATGGATAGCTTCTGTAGTCGACTGCCCCGGTATGAATCCGAACTGATTCTCCGAAATAGACACATTCTTTCTCATCCTCCTCTCCACTACTCCTATGTAAAAAAAAAACAATGGTGAAAAAATTTGTAATTCTTACCTAGTTTGGAACAACTTTAAATTTTGTAATCCAAGAACTTTTAAGATTTTTGAGGAAATATCTTTAAATGTATTAAACAAGCTTACACATGAGGAAAATACATTATATCTTTGTCCAACTCCAACCAAACTCGTCTACTCAATGAAACTTTTAAGAAGAAACTTTAAAATATAGTTAGAATAAACAATAAGGTAGTTGTAGTTTATTTTGGTCATAGTTGTTGACTTATAAAAGACGTTAGAAGAATTAAATACTCCTTCCTTTTTTTCGCCTTACCTCCCACACCGACAAGCAACCCAGGCAAGGAAGTACTTATATTTCATTGCAGCAACACAGATGGACACGACCTTACATGAACAGGATCTGTTCTATAGGCTCGTACCACTGTATCCTTGAGTTCTAAGGAGACAGAAAACCAAGTCTGGTTGATGAGGCATGCCCAATAGACAAGAGCAAAATAGTCCATTTTGGACTATCGGATTAGAATTAGAACTATCAGATTGGATTGCTTCTTACCATTTTGGACAATTATGTCTTTGTCGACATTTTCCCACAGATTGAGGTTCAAGATCCTCATTATCTTGCATAATGCTAGATGCAACATTATATGCAAAGACATAATCCACCATTATATCCATTCGATTCAAATTTGTCTCGTCTGAGACTCATTAATTTCCTCATGAATCTCAGGATTGGTTAAATCGTGAATTTCTTCATTAGGGTCTTTCGTAGTGTCATATTGAGCATTTGTTTTTCTTTTTCTAGGATTTCGATCCTTAGAACCCAATGGTTTGTCATGCTTTAGGCATGATTTTGACTCATTAGCTATGACACTAGAAGATTGTCCAATAGGAACAACAATACGAATTGGAACATTCTCTGTAGGAATATGTGATTTTATTATCCTTTTCAGATCTATAAATGCGTCTGGCATTTGGTTTGCTATTTTCTGCAAATGGATAATATTTTGCACCTTTTTATTTACAAATAGAGACACGTGGATCAAGATGAGACAATGATGGATTTTTCTACAAAATTTCCCGTTTGATTTCACCAATTTCTCCCCCTAGTTTTGGAAAAAGTATCACATCGAATCGACAGGCTGCAAATCGTGCAGTGAACAAATCCCCCGTTAATATTTCGAGGTAGCGAATAATGGAGAGCGATTCAAACCCAACATATATTCCTGACCTTCTTTGAGGATCCATTTTGATGCGATATGGCGGTGCTACAAGCACATATACTGTGCATCCAAATATTCTTAAATAGGACATATTAGGTTCATGACCCAAAACTAATTGCAACGGGGAATATTTATGATAATTTGCCAGTCTGAGACGAACTAGCATTGCTGCATGCAAAATGGCATGACCCCAAACAGAAGTGGGCAACCTCGTTTTCATAAGTAATGGTCTTGCTATTATTTGTAAACGCTTAATCAGAGATTCTCCAAGGCCATTTTGAGTGTGAACATGAGCTACAGGATGATTCACTTTTATCCCAATTGATAAGCAATAATCATTAAATGATTGGGATAAAAACTCAGTAGCATTATCAAGTCTAATTGACTTAATTGGATTATCAGGAAATTGCGCCCGTAATCGAATTATTTGTGCCATTAATTTTGCAAATGCTGGGTTGCGAGATGACAATAGGCACATATGAGACCATCTAGAAGATGTATCTATTAAGACCATAAAATATCTAAATGACCCACTAGGTGGGTGAATAGGTCCACAAATGTCCCCTTGTATACATTCCAAAAACGCAGGGGACTCAAACCTAACTTTTGTTGGTGATGGTCTAATAATTAATTTGTCTTGATAACAAGAATTCAAGAAAATTCATTATTCAAAAGAATCTTTAGATTCTTTAATGGATGTCCATTTGAGTTTCTATAATCTGTCTCATCATAATTGATCCAGGGTGTCCCAATCAATCATGCCAAAGTACAAAAGTATTGAAATCAATAACCTTTTGATTTACAATAGAATGTGTCTTTATTGCACTAATTTTTGTCTAATACAGGCCACAAGATAAAGATGGAAATTTCTCAATAACCCTTTTCTGGCTAGAGATATTCTTGGTAATAATGAGATGTCCAAGATTATTCTCATCTATTGTCTCAATATGATATCCATTTCGGCGGATATCTTTAAAACTCAACAAGTTCCTCTTAGACTTGGAGGAGAACACTGCATTATCTATTATAAGCATTGTTCCCTTAGACAGAGTTATAATAGCTCTACCAGAGCCTTCAATTAAATTACTTCTACCAGAAATTGTAGTAACATCTGTCTTACTCATACTTAAATGAGAGAAATATTTCTTCTCTTTGAATATTATATGTGTCGTACACGGATCAATTAAACAAATATATTTACAATTGAACTTTGATCCAAGTTTGTTTTGTGAGATATCCATATTTTCTTCTCATTGTTTGACATACAAAAGAAATATATGAATAAATATTAGTATTTTTAGAGAAAAGGAAAAATAAACAAAGTTAAATCAATGATTCAATAATGACCTTTTAATGTAATTTCGAGCAAACTCTAATTATGATAAAAATAATTTTTATAAATCAATAACGATTAAGTTGCTTAGATTACACCACTTTCTGGAGAATTAGATAAATACTGCTAAATTCCAATAAAGTATACATGTATAAATGCAAAAACACATATAAATGTTTAACCAAAAAATAAAATTTCGGTCAAAGCTACAATTTAGAAGAACACGAGTTACTGATAATCAAAAGAATATTCAAAAGAAAGTAATTTGGGATAACCAGAGTATAATCAGGAGAAAAATAAGTAAACTAAAGTATATTCCAATAGTATCTCATGTCCCTACAATTGATCAGATACCTCCCTTTTATAGATATCTTGAAGATATGCGTTTTACCCAAATCATAATGAGGCTATTATGAATAATTAAAGACATTGAATGCTACGTTACATAATCATTATATTCAATACAAATTCTCTAACGTATTCAGCATTTAATGCCTGTCAAATTCTGTATCTGCACTTTTTACTATGGTCAGATCCATTCCTTTTGATTCTTGGATATAAATGACTTAAATAGGTATGGGCACTGAATCCCTTGAATGGCCACCCGTGCCTCTTCCTTTGCCTTTGCTCGTTTCTATTGCTGCTCGTGCCTCTTGACTAATTATAATTCTTTGACTATTTGACTAGTCCACGTGTCTTGACACGTCACCTTTATATATAAATGCAATTTTTCCCAATACAGACAGTCCCCCACTTTCTATTTATTCATCAGTTGAATATTTGGGAAGTGGATTTCATTAAAACGAGAATTTTTGTCACTATTAATGCTATGACAAAATTGACGCTTCAATTGTCGCTTCCATTTAATACTCCGTACACGTATCAATATTTCATTGGTTCTGCAGTTTTTGTAGCCCTTTTCAAGGTTTTTTACGGTTCCACTTTTTACGAAGTGCCAGTTATCATAATTGTGATCCTTCCTTCACTGCACTTTTACCTTTGGTGGTCGATTATCGATATAAATATAATTTCTTTCCTTGTCTTTTACCTCATAAAGTTTTATTGAACACTTAATTTCCCAATTCTCTGTTTACTTCTTCCTTATATTATTCCTCTTCACTATGTCTTCACCAAACCCTCACCCTCGAGAAGTCTCCATTGTTGATTCTTTCCCAAATGCCCCTATTAGGCATAGAATGGGAGGTAGACTTCGTAGCTTAGGATCTACTCGAGGTGGTTCGTTTATGCCTTCTTCTAGTTCTGGTCCTTCTTTTAAAACCAGAGGTTCCCTTTCTCACAAATCTTCTTCTAGGAGTAAAGAGTCTTCTGAACCATTACGCGAGCCTTTAGTGAAGAGATAGTCCCTACATAATTATCTTTTTACCATGATAGGGGATCTCTTAGAAACCATATTTCCGGTTTAGATCATGTCGATGCTTACCCCACTCAAATTACAGAAGTTTTAACTCATGTAGTTCGTAAAGACTGCCATTGGAGTAACGATTTTCCCATTATTATCCCTAATCCGAATCAGATAATTACTTCTTATTTAACTGGGTTCTCTTTTGTTTACACATACCCTTTTACTTTAGGGTTCAAACCAGCAATTGACCCAGTCATTCTCGAATTTTGCCGTTTCTTCTATGTATGTTTGGGTCAAATTGGTCCGATCATATGGAGGGTTGTTTCCTGTTTAAGGCATTTATCCACTAAAGCCGAAGTTCTTTTTACTTTCCCTCACTTGATTCATCTTTACTCACATAGGCTTTTTCGCAATGGTGTTTTTACGCTAGTAGCCAGGAGTAAGAGGGTTTTGGTGAGTCCTGAAGATGACAAGGACCGCGGCTAGTATGCCTGATTTGTTGCTGCCCCCACTGTTGGTTTAGTGGGTGAGGATAATGTTCCCTTCCCTGAGAAGTGGAATTTTGCACATAAGTCTTTTAACCTTCTCGTACCTTTTTCCTTCAAGTTTACCAACTTCTCTAATTTTGCTTTTGTTTTTCTTAGCTACCATGTGAGTTGTGGGGGATGTTCCCAGTTTTTTTGGTTGGGTAGATAAATTGCTAAAGATCGCACCGATGGATGGTAGGTCTTGGAAAACACTTTCTAACCATTTTGGTTGGAAGGTAAAGACTCATGGTAAGAGTTTATATTTTGTACTTTTCGTGTCTATATTCTCTTTTATTGCTCTAATTTCTATCCTTCTTTTTATCAAGATTTGCTATTCGAGGAGTTACTGCTGAAGCAATTTCAGCCTCTCGTGTCTCCTCGGGAACTTGTATCTCTTTAGAAAGAGCCCGAGAAATAGTTTTGGGTTTTTCTTCTGCAAAAAGGAAAGCTGCAGAAGAAGAAGATTCTAAAGAAGAGGGAGATAAGGGCTCCCTGGTGAAGAGGCCACGAGTTAGGAGACGCATCGTCTCTGATGACGAAGCTGAAATGTCGGTTTCTCTTACCGAACCTGTTGAAACCCCAATAACAATTCCTGACGATGACATCACTCCCCACGATGCTCGTGAGTCTATTGACCAACTTTTCATCAGCGGATTTGGCCGTGAAGATGTAGAGCTTGTTTTAGACGAAATACCCTTATCTTCTTTTTCAACTCCCGTGCCTTTGGCTCCTTTTTTACCGGCCCCAGCTATTTCCGTTCCTTCTTCTACTGCTTTCACCTTTTCTCCGGCTCCTCCTTTGACTATTCCCCCTCCTATCGTTCATCATATAGAAGTGGGATCTTCAAGTAGAAGTGCCTCTATGAGGAGGGTAACTATTGAAGTTCCTGCCGAGAGCAGCCTTTTGAGAAAGTCAGGTCAGGCAGATGTATGGTTGGAGCCTTTAATCGGCCCAATTGAAAAAGCCAAGTTGGAGAGCCATAGTTCCCTGACTTTAATGAATGATATCGTGCATGCTACTTTGAAGGTATTTTCGTTCTCTTCCTTTTTTGCTTTATAATTTGACTATCTTTGAGGATTCTTTTTCCTTTTCCCCTTTTTAGGCTAACCTTATCGGCACAGAAATGATGAAAAGAATCACCCTCTTGGAGAAGATAGCACGTGACTCTCATTTGGAAGCAATCAATTGGAAGGATCAATTTGAGAGTACACAGATTGATATAGAAGACTTAAAAGAGAGCAAGAATACCTTAGAGCAGCGAGTGCAGGCTTTAACTTCAGAATTGGCGGTTGCAAAAGCTTCTTCAAGCCAAGCAGAAAAAGAAAAAGAACATCTCGAGTCCTCCTTCTCAGAGCAACTATCTAAAGCTAGTGAAGAGAATAGAGAGTTGAAATCTCTTTTGGATCAAAAAGAAGTTTACGCTGGGGAGCTCGTGCAAAACTTGACTCAAGCACAAGAAGACCTTAGAATCTCTGCTGATAAGGTGCGTGCTTTAGAATGCTCCCATGCCTCTCTACAAGCTTCTCACAACTCCACCTTGGCTGAAAATGAAGAGCTAAAGAATGAGATCGTTGATTGGGAAAGGGATTATGAGATCCTTGAAGAAAAATCTGTTGTTGAGACAAGTTGGGCATTTTTGAATTCTCGTCGTGATACCCTACTTGAAGCTGGCCAAGAAAACTTCAACCTGGAGTTGAAGTTAGCTAAGATCAATGAAACCATTGAAAAGGATCAACAAACTCAGGACTTCCCTTCTCCCGTGGCTGAAGCTCCCGTGAATGTTGAAGCTGATACGGGTATCCCAATTCTTTCAAGCCCAATCGAATCTTTTGCTACAAGCCAAATTGAAACCGCATCTGTTGATGCAGCTGCCCAAATTGAACCCGCTGTTGTTGATGCTTCTGCATCAGTTCCACAAACTTCTCAATGACCGGTTTTAATCATGTGAGTGATTTTGTTTTTGTTTTGGAAAACTATAATCAGACCTTTAACTTTATTTGAGGGTTGATTTTGAAATCGTAAGTCCCTAAGTCTTTTATGGGGCAATCTATATAAAACATCTCATAGTTTTATGACTAAGTTTGTCCTTAGTCTTTTATGGCTGAAGCTCCCGTATGTTTTTCCTTTTCAGGAAAAGGACCAAATGAGAAGTTCTTCATGTTACTATTATAAACTTCTGTTTTCTTTATTCTTGCCTTTATTTTTAAGGACTTACAGAATAATTTACATTTTTATTCTTCGAAAATGCTTCTGTTATCCTCATGACTAATTAATTTGAACATGAGTTTTATAAAAGAGGGCCCTTTTATATTTTGACACTTAATGAAGAAGACGTCTCAACTTCATAATGGTGTTAACATACGATAAAAGAAATAGGGAAACCCATGTTTCTTTGAAATAACTTTGACAAGTTGTTATTGGAACTTATAATACTTTACATGTATTTGAAGTACATCTATAACTTTCTCATAACTGTTTTTCTTGTAACAAATTTTTACAAAAGAGGAATAATAGATACGAGGTTTTTCCTTATAACCCGTTTTAGTATATGGCCTTTACCCTAATTATAGTGAGGTTTTTTCTTTAGCCTTAGCTCGTGGCTCCATCTCGTGACTTAATAGTTCTTCTTATTTGGTCCTTTTTCTGAAAAGGAAAAACATACGGGACTCGGAGGGGCGATTATAGATGAAGACTGCATAACCGGTTTTTATTTCTATCAGAATAATTGTAACTCTAGGCCAGGGATTTTAGGTTACTCCGTGTGCCTTACAGGTCGTGACTCATCATTTAGTACAGGTTAGCTTTTTGCCTATCATCTAAAATCATTAGTAAACTTTTAACAATTCAAAAATGAAATTTAAAATGGTTATACCTGACCGTGGATTTTCCTTAGAAATAGTATCTCTTCAAATGAACAGCATTCTAATGTGAAGGTAGTATCTTGCCATCCATTGTTTCCAGTTCATATGCTCCTTTTCCTGCAACATCATGAACTCTGTAGGGTCCTCCATGTTGGACTTAATTTTCCTGCGTTAGCTGCCTTTGTAAATTGAAAAACCTTTTTAAGCACGAAGTCCCCAATTTTAAAGAACCTGAGGCGTGCTTTTCTATTGTAGTATCGTTCAATGACCTACTTTTGTGCTGCCATTCTTATTGGTGCAGCTTCTCTCCTTGCTTCGAGTAAATCTAGATTGACCCACATATCCTCGTCATTAGATTCTTGTGTCGCCTATGTGAATCGTGCACTCGGTTCTCCTATCTCAACTGGAATTAAAGCTTCAGTTCCATAAACCAATGAAAACGGTGTTTCTCCCGTACTTATTTTTGCCGTTGTACGATATGCCCATAAAACACCAGGTATCACTTTTGGACAATTCCCTTTTGACTCTTCTAATCGTTTCTTTAAATTGCTGATAATGACTTTATTTGTTGATTCTGCTTGCCCATTACCCACCGGATGATAAGGCGTAGACGTAATCCTTTTAATTTTCCAACTTTAAAGGAATTCCGTGATTTGAGCTCCTATAAATTGAGGGTCATTATCACATATGATCTCCTTTGGTACGCCAAATCGACATATCATATTCCGCCAAATAAAATCTCTGACTTCCTTTTGTCGCACCTGTTTGAATGCTCCTGTCTCTACCCATTTAGTAAAATACTCAGTGAGAATGAGTAGAAACTTTACCTATCCTTTTGCTTGTGGTAATGGACCTACGATATCCATTCCCCATTTCATAAATGGCCACGACGCAATGACCGGATGTAATAACTCCGCAGGTCTATGCATATTGTTACCGTACCTTTGACATTTATCACATTTGGCCACGAAACTTTCTGCTTCTTCTTCCATTTTAGGCTAGTAATAACCTGCCCTAATTAAGGTTCTTACCAGTAATCTTCCACCTGCGTGATTCCCACAATGTCCCTCGTGTATTTCTCTCATTACTTTGCATCACTTGCCACGTCAGCCGCAAATGCGAGATTAGCTAGGGTGTATGCTTCAAGATTTTCGTCCCTTGGTATTTGTCTAACTTTTCAATTTTGAAATTGTTTTATCAATTCCCGTAACTTTTCCAAGTACTGCTGCATCCTTGCTTCCCTGGCTGTATAAGTGCCCAACATTTGATTAACTACGAGTTGTGAATCACTCTTTTTCTACTTCTAACTGCATCCCCTGGCTAAAATCAGCCATGAAATCAGCTAATACTTATGATTTTATAGCAGTTCTAGGTTGGTATGTAATTTCGTATTCACTTAACTATATTGCCCACTTAGCTAACCTACCTGATAACTCATGCTTATGTAATATATTACGTAAAGGGTAGGTAGTTACTACAACGATAGGATGACACTGAAAGTAAGGTCTTAACTTTCTAGATGCCATGATTAACGCAAGTACAAGTTTTTCTAACTGAGGATACCTTGTCTCCGCATCCAACAAAGATTTACTAACATAATAGATAGGGGATTGTTTACCTTGTTCTTCTTAGACCAAAACAGCGCTTACCGCAACTTCCGAAATAACAAGGTAAATGAGTAGTTTTTCCCCAACCTTTGGTTTTACCAGCAAAGGTGGATTTGATAAGTACGTTTTCAAATTCCTGAGTGCCTGTTGACATTCCTCATTCCATTTAAAATGATCCTGCTTTTTAATGGCTGAGAAGAATTTAAAACACTTCTTTGATGATCTAGAAATGAATCTTCCCAAGGCTGCAATTCTTCCTGTTAATCTTTGAACTTCTTTCTTGTTTGAAAGTATATCAGGAATTTCCTCAATGGCCTTAATCTGTGTAGGATTGACTTCAATACCACGGTTAGAAACAAGAAACCCCAAAAGCTTACCTGAAGCAACACCAAATGCACATTTTTCAGGATTTAACTTCATATTAAATTTGCGCAAAATTGAAAATGTGTCAGATAAGTGTGATATGTGATCTTTTGAGTAATAAGTTTTAACAAGCATATCATCTATATACATCTCCATAGTCTTTCCTAAATACTTTTGAAACATTTTGGTAACTAACCTCTGATACGTTGCACCTACATTCTTTAGACCAAATGGCATTACTTTATAATAGTAAGTCCCCCTGTCTGTTATGAATGAAGTTTTTTCTTCATCTCCCGGATCCATTTTAATTTGATTATAACCTGAATATGCATCTAAAAAACTTAATAGTTCGTGACCTGCAGTTGCATCAATCAATTGATCTATATGTGGTAGTGGAAAAGAATCTTTAGGGAAGGCTTTGTTAAGATCTGTGTAATCTACACAAACCCGCCACTTACCGTTCTTCTTTGGAACAACAACAGTGTTAGCTAACCAGTTAGGATACTTTACCTCTCGAATGGAACCAATTTTTAGCCATTTTTGGACTTCTTCTTGAATCACCTGATTCTTGAAAGTTCCTTGCTTTCTTTTCTTTTGCTTCACATGAGGGTATGATGGATCTTCATTTAGTTTATGGGTCATCACCTCCGGTGGTATTCCTATCATGTCGGAGTGGGACCAAGCAAAACAGTCCACGTTAGTTTTCAAACATTCAATTAACTTACCTTTCATACCTTGGTTAAGATTGGCTCCAACATAGACTTTTTTTATCAGGCCATTGAGCAAATAACACGACAGGATCTAATTCCTCTATCGTTGTTTTGATATTTTCATTCTGTTCTAGTTCTTGAATGGTATCAAGCCTTGAGTCTACATCTGTTTGCCCTTGTTCAGTTGAGGTTTGTGTTGTGATGTCCTCAACTGCCATCTATGATTGCTATTTGCCTTCACTTCTCGTGCTTGTATCTTCAACGAAGTTGATAGCCCTGGATATATGTTGATCTCCACGAATTTGACAGATTCCCCATGGCGATGGAAATTTAATAACTTGATGCAAGGTTGAAGGAACAACATCCATTTCGTGGATCCATGGTCTCCCAAGAATCATGTTGTAAGCCATCTCCATGTCTACTACTTGGAACATTGTATCTTTGATGACCCCTTTAGCAAATGTGGTGAGTGTTACCTCTCCTTTCGTGACAACACTGGAATTATCAAATCCAAATAGAGTACACGCCTTTGGTATTACTCTATCTTCAGCTTGCATCTCACATAATACTCTTAGCAAAATAATGTTCACGGAACTACCTGGATCAATCAAAACCCGTTTCACATTAGTATCATGTACAATTAAAGATATTACCAGTGCATCGTTATGAGGGTTTAATACACCATCTGCATCATTTAATGTAATATTGTCTTCCTCTAAAACATGCCGCACCCGTTTCCCTTGGGTAATTGTTACTTTGAAAATTTTGTTAGCTGCAGTATATGATATACCATTGACGTCTTTACCCCCACTTATAACGTTAACAGTTCTTTTGGGGGAAGGTGGTTTTGGAGGCTCCTGCCTGTTCTTCATGTAAGCTTGCTTGCCTTTCTCACTGAACAACTCAGTAAGATATCCTTGTTTTAATAAATGATCAACTTCACTTTGTAAAAATCTGCAATCTGCTGTTTTATGCCCGTGGTCATTATGAAACTCGCACCAATGGTCTGGGTTGCGCCTATTTGGATTCGATCTCATTTCCTTTGGCCATCGAACCTTATCTCCCATGCTTTTCAAAACAACTACAAGCTTAGAGGTGCTGACATTGAAGTTGTAACCACCGAATGTCACTTTTAAATTTCTATCATCATCTCGTGACTCATAGTTGTTTCGCTTATTCCTGAATCTTGATGAAGAACCTGATTCTCTGTTTCTTGATCTGTGATCATACCTTTGATTATCCTGCTTTGACTGTGAGTCTTTTCCCGCAGGTCCCATATAAGGCTCGTACCTGTTTTTATTGGATCTTTTTTCGGTCTCCACCCGTCTCGAACTTATCTTTTTTTATTTTTGAAATCGTGGAAAAGTATCTTCCTCAATCCTCAACTTCGTGCTATACCTGATATAAACATCATTCTACGTTGTAGCTGGGAATTCTCGAAGGCTTTCCTTGAGTCTCCTCGTAGCTTCCGAACTTTTTTCATTCAAATTACTTGTGAAAGTTATCGCTGCCCAGTTGTCAGGTACACATGGCAATGTCATTCTTCCACGTTGAAATCTGTCCACGAATTCTCTAAGCAGTTCAGAGTCCCCTTGCTTGATTTTAAAAATATCCTCCATTCTTTTCTCTACTTTTTGAGCTCCCGAGTGTGCTTTGATGAAAGAATCTGCAAGCTCAGCAAAAGAATTTATAAAATTTTTGGGTAAAAGAGAATGCCATGTTAACGCTCCTTTGGTGAGTGTTTCACCAAATTTTTTGATTAATACTAATTCAATCTCCTACTTAGTCAAATCGTTGCCTTTTACACCCGTTGTGAATGCAGTCACGTGATCTCGTGGGTCTGTTGTTCCATAATACTTTGGAATATCAGACATTTTGAACTTTTTTGGAATTGGGAGTGGAGAAGCACTTGGCTTCTAGGGTTGTTGCGAATATCTATCCATATCTACCCCTTTGATTATGGGCGGCACCCCGGGTATCTGCTCTATGCGCTCACTTTTCTCCTTGAGCTGTTTCTGCAAGGTTAGTACTAAATTTTGTAAATCAGAATTAATTACATTACCCAGTTCTCTCTCCTGTGATTTACTAGGAGTTCCACCGCTGCCTGAGTTAACAAGCCCGGAACGAGGGTTTTCCACAGTGTTATTATTTGGAGCAGGTGTGGGTGTTGCAACAGGTAACTGGTTAACAAGTGCCTCAACAGCTTTGTTGACCTGAGCAGCAATTAATTTCTGCAAAGCTTCATCAACAGCTTCAACATTTTCAAATTGAGCATACTCGTTTATTTGAGACCCATTAGGAGAACCCTCACGAGATTGTCGTGGAGAGTCTTGCGGAGTAGGAACTTGAGTGTTAATATTCTGTGGATCTCCCTGACTTTGTTGGTTCTCTTAGTTTCCTTGAGTGTTGTCATTGTTATTCGACATAATTGATGCAACAAGGAAGGTTAAGTGAAAAGAAAATAGATTATCAGATTCCCGGTAACGGAACCAATTTCGTTGGAATTTCAATCAAAGCGAGAATTTAGAAGAACACGGGTTACTGATAATCAAAAGAATATGCAAAAGAAAGTAATTTGGGGTAACCAGAGTATAATCAGGAAAAAAACAAGTAAACCAAAGTATATTCCAATAGTGTCTCATGTCCCTACAATTGATCAGATACCTCCCTTTTATAGATATCTTGAAGATATGCGTTTTACCTAAATCATAATGAGGCTATTATGAATAATTAAAGACATTGAATGCTACGTTACATAATCATTATATTCAATACAAATTCTCTAACGTATTCAGCATTTAATGCTTGTCAAATTCTGTAGCTGCACTTTTTACTATGGTCAGATCCATTCCTTTTGATTCTTGGATATAAATGACTTAAATAGGTATAGGCACTGAATCTCTTGAATGACCACCCGTGCCTCTTCCTTTTCCTTTGCTCGTTTCTATTGCTGCTCGTGCCTCTTGATTAATTATAATTCTTTGACTATTTGACCAGTCCACGTGTCTCGACACGTCACCTTTATATATAAATGCAATTTTTCCCAATACAATAAACTAATACAAGTCATTTCCTCTCTAAAGCTATAATAGATTGTTATTTCTGCTATTATTCTTCATAAAAAAACAATGTAATTCTCACAATAAATATCTTAATAGGTTACATCTAAACATTTATGTACAAGGCCTTCTTAAATATCGATTTGGCGGTACAAAAAGAAAGATCTTATGAAGTATAATCTTTCGATTTACATAAAACATAAAAGTTTGGTAAACAGTTATCATACTTTGTGTTTCGTATTCGTTTACCTACATTGTCGTTATTTAAATATCTATCCACTATAAAAAAAATATTGCAAGTACTACAGATGACAGCGTCTATGATAATAAGTCATATAATTCCATTGATAAAACAATCTCTAAGTTAATTTGATTCTTTAAATGAATTTGGATACTCTGGTTTTTTTTACTAAGCAAATTGAAATATTGTCTAACATGAATACTAGAACTATATTTAATCAAAATAAACTAACAATATTCTATAAAATAAATAATACTAATTGATACTAATAACTACTACTCAAGTAAAGAATTGTGATTACATGATATTTATTCATTAGCTACTACGAATAGGCAAAAATAAAATAAATAAACTACTCAATCATCTTTAACCACGGATCCATCACCGATTAAGTGGTCTATTTTTCCATCAGAATGCTCAAAGAAGTCTGTCACATCAAAATGTGTGATGTCAAATTCATTGTAATAGACAAAATTAGCTTCGGGACCTTTATTCTTTAGAGATGCTTGATAAAGCTCAAACAAATGTCTTGGTGTACGATAAATATTTGCCCAATGCCCTTTTCCATCGCAACGATAGCATTCAATTTCTGAACCATTTGCCTTTGGCTTCTCATCTTTCCCATTCCACTTTTGGTGGTTATTTTTCTTTGGGGGGATGATTAACACAAGAAAAATTTCTTCCTTGTCCACGGCCACGACCACGACCATGAATAGGGCCACGACCTTTTCCACGCTTAGCATAGTGAGAATACACCTCATCCACTTCAGGCAATGGTGTAGACCCACTGGGTCGATTATCGTGATTTCTCATGAGGAAGTTATTGTTTCGTTCTGCCACAAGGAGATGAGAAATAAACTCAACGTACTTCTTGAAACCTTTCTCTCAGTATTGCTGTTGTAAGACCATATTGGAGGCATGAAACGTTGTGAACAGTTTTTCAAGCATATCATAGTCAATGATACTATCTCCACAGAGTTTCAATTTAGAAATAATTTTGAACATCGCAGAATTATATTCAGAAACAGACTTAAAATCTTGAAGCCTTAGATGAGCTCACTCATATCGTGCTTGTGGAAGAGTGACTAACTTTAAGTTGTCATATTTTTCCTTTAAGCCATTCCACAAAATAAGTGGATCTTTGAGTGTGAGATATTCTATTTTCAACCCTTCATTAAGGTAATGACACAAGAAAATCAAGGTCTTAGCGCAGTCTTGGGTAGATCCTTTATTTTTCTTTAATGACGTCTTCAAGACCCATTGCATCTAAATGGATTTCAGCATCAAACACCCATGTCATATAGTTCTTACCCAAAATTTCAAGGGCAACGAACTTTCTTTTCATAATATCAGTTATAATTAAAAGAGGGGAAAAGTTATACCTTAATCTTCTCAAAGGGCTTCTCGAGACGGTAAAGTCTCATGCTGATAACGTGAAATAAAACAATAAGGAAAAGAATAATATTGCAAGGAAAAGAGCAAGGTAATTCTTATTGAATTTTTTGGGATGATTTACAATGAGGTAAATCCCCTCTATTTATAGGGGGAAAATGACTTAGCCACAAAATAACAAACTCTCTAAATGATAGACATTCACTCTAAGTACAATGCTATTCATAACAATAATTACATAGTCCTTACTTTCTTGTCCAACGTACCACATCGACAAGCAACCTAGGCAAAGAAATATTTATATATCAGCGATGCACTGAATGGATACGATCTTACTTGAACAGGATCTGTTCTATAGGCTCGTACCACTGTATCCTTGAGTTCTAAGGAGAAAGAAAACCAAGTCAGCCCCAACTTCGGTGTGCTGATATGGTCTAATGGTTGTTTGACAGACCCTTCAATCTTTTTTGCTATACCTTTGTTTGCTTTGAAAAATCAAAATGTAGGCGCAGACTTCACTCAAGATCAGTGTTGGCATATGTTTTTTACTTGGAACGAAGATGAGCTCTTGGTACATTTGCTGTTCGGAAACTGAATTAGGACAACTAATGACTATGGAAAGATTCAATAGAGAAATATTCATGATTTTGTTACTAATTTCTTCTTCTAATACAAATAAAAGATTCACAAGGAAGATGCATAGTCTGAAGTCTGGAATAATGTTTATGAAGAGGTCGAATAACGCAGTAATTGCGGGAAGTCTCGGAACAACTGAGGTGACAATGTTATGAAGATTAAAATACTTTATCACGCATTGTTTAGTGAAGAAGATAAAAGAGTTGTGAGGATATATTATAACAGAGGACCACAGAAAAAATATACTTACTTGGGCGGGATAAATGGTTGATTAGAAAGGCCCATGTCCTACGCTGGTGACCTTCATTGCACTTTGGATGGGTGCCCGCCTAAGGTCGACCCAAGTAATCGAACCTATGTGATAATTTGTAGTAGTGAGGAGTTGACCCAAGTAATCGAACCTATGTGATAATTTGTAGTAGTGAGGAGTTGACCCAAGTAATCGAACCTATGTGATAATTTGTAGTAGTGAGGAGTTGCCTTCGTGCAGGCCCTACCCAATCCAAAGCCCAATTATTTTTTGAGTGCCTCATTAACAGATCTATTAATTGGCTTGAGCACACATTCTCAACTCCACTCTTATAGTGATGTCCTGAGTTTTGGAAGGGCTTTAGGGATTTCTTCTCTATTCACTTGTAGGCAAAATTGTGTCTTTCTTTTTCTGTAAAAAAATAAAAAATAAAAAATTATATATAATCTCGTTGAGGGTTTGATTAAGGGTGTCAATGGATATTTAAAAGTCGATTAAACCGATCGAATTGATTTTTAGGTTTCTTTTAATAAAACCATTGGTTTTATATAAATCTATAACCATACCGATAATTAGGGTAGGTCGTTTATTTTATGAAAATAAACCGAAAAGTACCTAACCGTACTAAATAAACTTACATGCGAAAAATATATTTATATATTAAGTTTAAAAATAATAAAGCATTAAATTTTCCTTTGGCTTTGGAATTATGAAAGCCGTTACAGGTTAACAAGTAATTAAACTCAAATTCTTAAATCCCAAACCTATTATACTACTCCTATTGAAACTAAAGGTCTCTTTGGAAGGCCACCCGATTATTGAAATTGGTGTAATTACTATTCTAGTAATTACACAATGTAGTAATTACGAAAACCTATTTATTTGTCATAACGTAATTATAGTATAATTACAAGTATATTATTTGGTTGCACAAGTATAATTACACAATTCGATTAAATTTTAAATGAAGTAATTATCAAAACTTAAAAGTTAATATAATAAATATATGCATATAAATAATTTTTTTATAAGTATAAATAATATTAAATTTGGTACTTAGGATGCATATTTGTGAGACCCCATGTTTTTTCTTTTTCTCTTACGTAATATACGTAACGTGGCGTGGTTATATTAGGTATATATGATTGGGTATAGCCCATTGGGAGAATAAGAATGAAAATGTGTGGTAATATCAAGGAAGTAAACTAAAGTTGTAGGTCAAAGGAATCCCTTAAACAAATGTTCGTGGTTAAAGAAATGGCTCCGGTGGCACCCCGCGCGTTCGGAAGGTTTAAGTTAATTTACACATGTGGGATAAGACCAAGAGTGTATAATATGCTAAGAATAATGTGTTATGAGGTATTATAATATCACATTGGTCACATGTTAAGTATTGGAATCAAGCAAGTTGCGAAATAAAGGTCGGCAAAAGTTATCGTAAATTTCTCTAATAAATTTTCTAAACTTTGGATCAAATGTATCAGATCATTTCTCCCAATATATAAAGAGTTATGAAACCCACAACCTATCGAATCTAATGTCTACGAGTCTAGTTCGCAACAAAAAATACCTCACACCAATCCGACATCGTAGTAAAAAGTTATGACTATTTTACCGCGGACTGTCCAGGCTGAAATCGGGCCGCGAACCGGGTCGGGTCAAACAAGTAGTATAAGTCGGCAAATTCGACTTTTCAGACCTAAAAACATTTAATTTTCGTCCTAAAACAGAAAGAAAGTTGAAGAGAAGGTTGCATGGTGTTCTTGAGTGATTAAGGTGTGTTTTTAACGATTTCTACCATTAAAGTTTGCCCTCGTGCCTAGAAACGCAATCTTTACGCTTTGCAATCATTTCCCCCTTCTATTAGCTGTGTTTGGAGCTATTATTGGATGATAGGAATTTGTTGTTCTTGTTGGTTCTTCAGGATTTATACTTGGTTTTCCAAGGTAATCATCTTGGGACTCTTTTATGATTGTTTTTACAAAGTTCTACGGACGTTTCGTCAAGTTAGGGTCATATGGCAAATCTGCCGATTTAAACTCAATTATGAACTGTTTATAGGTGCATATAAGCTGCATATATATAGTATTTTCGAAGCTTAGGACGTAAGGAATAACTTTTGTGAAGGAGCTACATGCATTCAGACGTTCGTTGGAGAGGTATGTTAAGGCTAAACTTTGTCCTTCCTTTTAGCACGAATTCTAGGAAATTCCTAAGACGTCAAATGTGATATTTTACTATTCTATTGCTAGAAAGACCTTCTGTGAAAGGCATTGGGATCGTAGCTGAAGTATTTTCATGATGCTATTAGGTTGATATTCCACTCGTTCGGTTAAATAGGGTATTCGACATCTATATATGTCATTTGTTCGGCTTTCATAACTATATGTCCATATATGTGAATTCTTACTCGTCTTTGGGTTGTGTGACTAGAAAATAAAGGCATTTAGTATTTGTGATCAGTCCTTCTCCCTTGTTAAAGTGTATCTTAAAATCTCTAAAGTGACACATCGATTTCCAAAAATCTAAAATATAATTTTTATGTTTAAACTACTAAAACACTTGATTTTTGAAATACTTTCTTTTACTAAATATTAAGAAATCAGGTATAAGGACTAAGTGAAGCACCTTAAGCTTTTTATGAACATCTTCAGAGTTAAGTTATCTTTCTAAAAGTCGAGTTAAGTTTTTAAGCTTACTCAAAAGAAAAAGAAAACATATGAGGTTCCACGAGACAATTGTATGCGATACGAAGATGATTATGAGATTATGAGAATAAGAGTACCTATGAGCCAAGATTGGCTAAGTTATTGTTATGTCCTATTATGTGCATTCAAAGTTTATATCATATATGACATATTATACATGGACTTCGAGCTATAATCGGAGGTAAGGGGCTTATTTGCCCGAAAAACTATATATATTGTACAGATGGCCACAGGTTTGCAATATGATGCCGGTTAGCTACCGGAAGAGACCGCCATTGCTAGCATTTGGTTGGGTATGTCATGCATTTGCATCAATATATATGTATTCACGACATACGATTACACAAGAATACCATGCATATTTGATTACTATGAGGTCGGATGTCGTCCATGGAGGCTATCAGAGTTTCAGTGTCAAGTGGTATCTCTATTACTTTTTTTTTACATCAGCTATGTATGATTCTACTTTCTGCCTTACATACCAATACATTTTTATTCGTACTGATGTCCCGTTGCCTGGGGACACTGCATTTTTGTTTCATGCGTGCAGGTCCAGGTAGGGACTCTGATCGACCCCACCGCTAAGATTTCGAGGTTCAGCTGTGAGTTGGTAAGCTCCACCTCTTCCTGGAGCTTTCATAAGATGGTTACTTTTGTTGTACAGTTTGGTTATAGTCGGGGCCTTATCTCGACAGTTCTTATGACACTCTTAGAGGCTATTGTGGACACAGTATTTTGGGTTTCTTTTTGCAGCTTTCAGTCTCCAGCCTATAGGCTTGGCATGTATATATATGTGTGTAGGCATGTATGTCTCCAATCCGGCCTCGTCGGCCAGCTAGTACTTTATTATTTTGGCTCGTCTACCTTTGTTTATATGGCTTATTGTTATTCAGGTCATGAACTTAATGGTCCAGGCTTAGTATTTCAGATGTTGTGCTGTCCGATCTGTTGCGCCCCTAGTTTAGTTAGCTAGTATGCCTAATGGCTAACTCGATCAAATACAGTATCGAGTGTCAGTCGTGCCTCCACTAGTTTGGGGCGTGACAAGCTTGGTATCACAGCACGTCGTATCCCAGGGAGTCCACAAGCCGTGTCTAGTAGAGTCTTGCTTATGGGTGTGTTGTGCACCACACTTATAATCAGGAGGCTATGAGGCATTTAGGAATGGTTACATTTCTTTAAATTAATAAATCGTGCTATAGAGCGAAGTTATAAGAACATATGAAATCTAAATCGTGCTTTGTGTTTCTTATCTAACAGGCTACCTACGCTCAGGAGATGGCACAACGAAAGATAGGTATGGATTCGGGGGAAGGTACCAGTCATTCCCCACTAGGTCAGAGGGATAGATTTCCCTTAGAGGCACACAGTGAATCTCCAGTACCCCTAGTTTCAGCTTCCCCAGCACTTGTTGGAGCCTAGGGAGATGCAGTACT
Source organism: Nicotiana sylvestris (assembly GCF_000393655.2). Lineage (NCBI taxonomy): Eukaryota > Viridiplantae > Streptophyta > Magnoliopsida > Solanales > Solanaceae > Nicotiana > Nicotiana sylvestris. The sequence continues at coordinate 246,655 of NW_027184344.1, read as the reverse complement.
CCCAACCTCACTAGTTCTATTAGTACATGAGGCAGCTAGAGACATAGGACCTCCAGCACCTATTGTTCCCCCATCAGAGACTGGGGAGCAGAGGATGAGGGAGGCAGTTCAGTTGCTGACTAGGATGGTTTCTATTCATGAGCGACAGCTATAGTCGGGAGAAGATTCTCGGAGAGATCGGACAGGAAGCTCTACGGTACGAGAGTTTCTTCACTTGGCCTCTCCATTATTTACAGGATCCAGTTCCACTGAGGATCCCTAGGACTTTATAGACCAAATGTATAAAGTATTGAGGGTGATGCATGCCTTCGTCACCGAGGCTGTGGAGTTGGCTTCTTTTTAACTACGTGATGTAGTCGTCCTATGGTATGAGGCATGGGAGAGATCTAGAGGACCTAATGCTCCGCCAGTAGAGTGGGAGGACTTCTCTGAGTTTTTTTTAGCCCATTATTTTCCACGGGAGGTTCGGGAAGCTCGTCTTGACCAGTTTCTTAACCTGAAGCAGGGGGATATGAGTGTGAGGGATTATAGACATAAGTTTAATTCTTTGGCGAGGTATACACCAGATATCGTACGTACCATAAGGGCTAGAGTTCATCATTTGGGGGATCATCTGATTAGAGATTGTAGGGTAGCATCCCTATTAGATGATGTAGATATTTCCCACATACAGGCTTTCGCTCAGACTATAGAGGACCTTTTTCATCGAATTCGTGATACTCGTAGGGATAGGGAGTAGAGTAAGAGGGCTCGTACTACGGGGTCTTATAGGGATCCACCGGATGATTTTAGGCCCCTACTCAATCGATATCCACCTCGGTCAACAGGTAGTTTCCCACCACAAATGTAGGGCCAGCGGTTTGATCGATATATTCAGTCAGGACCGGGGTAGAGCTCAGGCCAGCCTGAGGGCCTTCGACAGGAGCATTCCGCACAAATGGGATAGCCTACTCCTCCATGTACTCAGTGTGGTAAGATGCACACCGGGTAGTGTAGACAGAGTTCGAGTGCATGTTATCATTGTGGGCAGACATGACATTTTATTAGTCGGTGCCCGGGGTTAGGCAGAGGTGCACCAGCTCAGCCTTCAGGATCCACAACAGCTTCTTATCCCTCAGTCCGTGTTCCTTGACCAGGTCCATAGTCTACTCAGGGCCGTGGTAGGGGGAGAGGTGGAAGAGACACCTCAGGTTCTAGTTATGGCCAGAATCGCTTTTATGCACTCACAGGCCGACAGGATTTAGAGGCATCCCTAGATGTTGTCACAGGTATATTGACAATACATTCTCATTCCATTTATGCATTGATAGATCTCGGCTCTAAATTTTCATATATTACTCCATTTATTGCTAGTAAGCTTGACATGAGATTTGAGTTGTTGCCACAGTCAGTTAAGATATCTACGCCAGTTGGCGACTCTATTGTAGCTAATCATGTCTATCGAGGTTGTACAATGTTAATTAATGACTGTCCAACCTCTGTTGATTTAGTTGAATTGGTTATGCTAGACTTCGATGTCATTATGGGTATGAATTGGTTGGAAGCTTGTTATGATAATATTGATTGTCGTGCAAAGGTGGTTCGATTTCATTTTCCTGGTGAGTCTGTCCTTAAATGGAAAAGTAATGCAACCACGCCCAAGGGTAAGTTTATTTCATACCTTAGGGCTCGGAAGTTTATTGCTAAAGGCTGTATATACCATCTGGTTCATGTCAGGGTTATAGATAAGGAGCCAGCGACTCTTCAGTCGGTTCCTATTGTGAATGAATTCCCGACGATATTCCCTGACGAGTTTCCAGGAATCCCCCCGAAAGGGAAATCGATTTTGCTATAGATTTGCTTCCTGATACGCAGCCTATATCCATTCCTCCCTACAGAATGGCTCCTAGAGAGCTAAGGGAATTGAAGGAACAACTGAATTCATTAGGCCAAGTACATCCACATGGGGTGCTCCGGTGCTCTTTGTTCGAAAGAAAGATGGCTTATTGCGGATGTGTATTTACTACAGGCAACTAAATAAAGTCACTATAAGGAATAAGTATCCTCTTCCATGGATTGATGACTTGTTCGACCAGTTACAAGGTGTCAAATGTTTTTCGAAGATCGACTTGCAATCCAGTTATCATCAGCTATGAGTCAGGGATATTGATATCCCAAAAACAGCATTTAGGACGACGCATGGCCATTTTGAATTCCTTGTCATGTCTTTCGGGCTTACAAATGCCCCAGCAACCTTTATGGATCTTATGAACCGGGTATTCAAACCATTCTTGGATGAATTTGTGATTGTGTTTATTGACGACATCCTAATATATTCACGATCGGAAGCCGAGCATGCAAAACACTTGCGAGCTGTATTGCAGACTCTCCAGGACTACAGGTTATATGCTAAATTCTGTAAATGTGAATTTTGGCTAACTTATGTAGCTTTTCTTGGTCATGTTATTACCGGTGATGGTATCAAGGTTGATGGCCAAAAGATTGAAGCTGTGATGACTTGGCCGAGGCCCTTGAACCCGATAGAGGTTCGTAGCGTTTTAGGCTTGGCAGGATATTACCGAAGGTTTGTGGAGGGATTTTCCTCTATGTCTGCACCATTGTCGAAACTGACACATAAGGGAGCTAAGTTTCAGTGGACTGAGGCATATGAACAAAGTTTTCAGGAGCTAAAGAAAAGGCTTACGACAGCACCTGTCTTGACTCTTTCGGATGGCACCGAGGGTTATGTTGTATATTGTGATGCCTCGAGAATTGGCCTATGTTGTGTTCTTATGCAGCATGGTAAAGTTATCGCGTACGCCTCCAGACAGTTGCGGAAACATGAACAGAACTATCATACGCACGATCTTGAGTTAGCCGCAGTTGTCTTCGCCCTAAAGATTTGGAGGCATTATCTATATGGGGTTCATATTGATGTTTTCACCGACCACCAGAGCCTTCAATATTTATTTAAACAGAGGGAGCTGAACCTACGACAAAGAAGATGGCTAGAATTACTAAAGGACTATGATGTTGATATTTTGTATCATCTCGGCAAAGCTAATATTGTTGCTGATGCCCTTAGCCGGAAGTCCATGGGCAGTCTAAGCCATGTTGAAGCTAATAAGGTCAAGATGACCAAATATCTATGCCAGCTAGCTAATTTGCAGGTGCGTTTGGTAGACGTAGAGGGTGGACGCATTCTCCTTCAGAATACAGCAAAATCTTATTTTGTTACTGAAGTGAAAGAGCGACAACACGAGGATCCTGAGCTTATAAAACTGAGGGAAATTATTCCACAGCAGCGACAACCTTTATTTGAGCTAACTGGAGATGGAGTCCTTAGATACCAGGGCCGCATATGTGTACCGATAGTCGGAGAGCTCCGCGCCAAGATTATTTTGGAGGCCCATTATTCTAGATATGCAGTTCACCCCGGAGCGACAAAGATGTATCGGGAACTTTGACAGATCTATTGGTGGAATGGAAATAGATATCGCGGAGATGGTAGCCCAATGTCCCAACTGCCAGCAAGTTAAAGCCGAACATCAGAGGCCTGGAGGCCTAACTCAGTATATTGAACTTCCATTACGGAAATGGGACATGATAAATATGGACTTCATCACTGGTTTGCCTTGCACTCCACGGAGGTATGATTCTATTTGGGTAATTATTGATAGGCTTACAAAATTTGCTCATTTCCTGCCAGTTAGGATGACATATTCAGCCGAGGATTATGCCAAGTTTTACATTCGAGAGATTGTTCGTCTTCACGGAGTACAATTATCTATTATCTCTGATCAAGGAGCTCAATTTACAGCACATTTTTGGAAATCTTTTCAGAAGGGTCTAGGCACGAAGGTAAATCTTAGCACCGCTTTTCATCCACAAACTAATGGATAGGTAGAGCATACTATTCAGACAGTTGAGGATATGTTACATGCTTGCGTGCTAGATTTTAAAGGAAGTTGGGATGATCATCTACCTCTTATTGAGTTCGCATATAATAACAACTTCCAAGCTAGTATTCAGATGGCCCCTTACGAAGCACTATACGTGCGGAAGTGTAGGTCGCCGATCGGTTGGTTCGAGGTCGGGGAAGCAGAGTTGCTAGGTCCTAATTTAGTCTAGCAAGCAATGGAAAAGGTAAAACTTATTAGAGACCGGCTGCGTACAACACAAAGTCGGCAGAAGTCTTATGCAGATGTTCGACGACGAGACTTAGAGTTTGATGTAGAAGATTGGGTTTTCCTAAAAGTATCGCCTATGAAGGGCGTCATGCGATTTGGAAAGAAGGGGGAGATCAGCCCCAGGTATGTTGGACCGTATAAGATTATTCGGAGGATTGGCAGGGTGGCGTACGAGCTTGATTTGCCTTCAGAATTGGAAGCAGTCCATCCTGTGTTTCATGTATCTATGTTGCGTAAGTGCATTGGAGATCCTTCACGTATTACGCCCATGGAGGATATTCACATTGCTGAAGACTTATCTTATGCAGAGGTACCAGTAGCTATTTTAGATTGGCATGTAAGAAAGCTTCGAACTAAAGAAGAGGGAGTATTTAAATTCCTGAATGTTGAACACTTGTATTTGGGCATGAGGATGTAGTATATGTTTTATGCATGTTTGGGCCCAAGGCTGTAGTTTATGCTTTATGCATGTTTGGGCCCGAGGTCGTAGTTTATGTTTTATGCATTTTGGTCCTGAGGCTGTAGTTATGTATACATATACTTGGGTCTGAGGCCGTAGCTTGTGCACATATATGTTGGGCTCGAGGCTGTAGTTTGTTTAGATAAACAGGTGGTTCTTCATTCAGAAGAGGGAGTATTCATAGCCTTACATCTTTTGTTCTGTTATCAGTTATCATTTTAGTTATCAGTTATCAATTATCATTTAGTTTCAGTTTCAGTTTCAGCTGTTATCAATTATCAGTTCTCAGCTTTCAGTTATCAGCTCAGTTTTAGTTTCAACATTTATAGTCCTTTCTTTCAGTTGTTTTACATATCAGTGCAATTCAAATGTACTGACGTCCCTTTCGCCCGAGGCGTACATCTCACGATGCAGGTAATGATTTATAGGTGGACGATTCAGAGTACTCGGATTCTCATTCCAGCTATTTGGTGAGCCACAGTTCTTTCGGGGCATTATCATTACTCTATTGTCTTCAGTACTTTAGAGTGAGTATTTATAATACTTCATTAGAGGCTTCATAGACTAGAGTACATAGCAGACTTTTCATGTTAAGCAATGTTTGCTACAGATATGTTTCAGACTTATATTAGGTGTTTCCGCACTTGATTTATATCATTCATACTTTTAGTGTATCAACATGTGTTAGTTTATCTTCCGCATTTAGTATGTTATAATATCACATGTTGATTCAGCCAGCTAGTTGGTTCGCTCGTTCATATGTAGTCAGGAACCGGGTGTCGTGTTACGTCCAGGCCCAGGTTCGGGGCTTGACAAATCAGCATTATATCATTTGCAAATAACATAAATCATGGCACCTCCCGTTGAATGTGTCGCGTTAGCACATCCATCGCAAGGGCAAATAAAAATGGGTTTAGAGTTGATCCCTGATGCAACCCCATCACCACTGAGAAATAATTCGAATCTCCTCTCACGGTCCTTACCTGAGTCTTAGCTACATCGTGCATGTCCTTAATCACCTCTAACGTACACTACCGGTATGCCGCTACCCTCCAGACATCTCCATAGAATCTCCCTAGTACTTTATCGTAGGCTTTTTCTAGGTTAATGAACACCACGTGCAAGTCCTTCTTCCTCTCCCTATACTGCTCCATCAACCTCCTCACAAGATGGATAGCTTCTGTAGTCGACTGCCCCGGTATGAATCCGAACTGATTCTCCGAAATAGACACATTCTTTCTCATCCTCCTCTCCACTACTCCTATGTAAAAAAAAAAAAAAACAACGGTGAAAAAAATTGTAATTCTTACCTAGTTTGGAACAACTTTAAATTTTGTAATCCAAGAACTTTTAAGATTTTTGAGTAAATATCTTTAAATGTATTAAACAAGCTTACACATGAGGAAAATACATTATATCTTTGTCCAACTCCAATCAAACTCGTCTACTCAATGAAACTTTTAAGAAGAAACTTTAAAATATAGTTAGAATAAACAATAAGGTAGTTGTAGTTTATTTTGGTCATAGTTGTTGACTTATAAAGACGTTAGAAGAATTAAATACACCTTCCTTTTTTTCGCCTTGCCTCCCACACCGACAAGCAACCCAGGCAAGGAAGTACTTATATTTCATTGCAGCAACACAGACGGACACGACCTTACTTGAACAGGATCTGTTCTATAGGCTCGTACCACTGTATCCTTGAGTTCTAAGGAGACAGAAAATCAAGTCTGGTTGATGAGGCATGCCCAATAGACCAGAGCGTGATTAACACCTCCCACAGCCCACGGGTTATGGTGCCGTAGTCTGACAGACTCTTTAATCTTTTTTTGTTAGTACTCTTAGATGTGTAAAAACTTATCTAATTAACCTTTCATATTGTTAATTTCAAAATTTTTAAACATTTCAATTTTTCTAATCTTTTTTGTTAGTACTCTTAGATGTGTAAAAACTTATCTAATTAACCTTTCATATTGTTAATTTCAAAATTTTTACACATTTCAATTTTTCTCGGCTTTATTTGGCAGTGAACGACGAGGAGCTAATTATGATTTCATATTCAGAATATAATCTGATACTTTTTGACTATTCTTTAGGTTATTATCCAAATAGAATGTCAGGACTATCGAAAAACAAATGCATCTTTATTTGTTGTTTTAGACTAGGCTAAATTGCATGAGACCTGCTTCAGAGTCAAACTAGCATTATTACTATTAGGCTAAATTAAGCTAAGATCTAAAGGACTTGGTGAAGAACTAGCATTAATTATTACGTCTTTAAATACAGTACAATAACAACAATCTCCGTGTAATCTCACAAAGTGTAATTTTGAGAAAATAGAATATACACAAAACTTATAAAGGTAGAGAGGATGTTCCCAATAGAGCCCGACTCAAGGGAAAAATGAATTATTTCTTCTTTTAATAAATAACAAAATGCAAGTTTGGATAAGTGTTTGTGCAAAGGTTGAACTACTTAGACCCACATCGTCAGTTGAATAAGATAGAAGATGAGAAAATATTATAAAATAGGGCCAAGGACAACTTAGAAACATACTTACCTGGACGGGGTCAATGAGTGATCAAAAAGGCCCATGGCCTAAGTTGGCGACCTCCATTGCACTTTGGAGGGATGCCAGCCTAAGTTCGGCCCAAGTGGTTGAGTCTACGTCATAATTTGTGGTAGCGGGGTTTGTGTTCGCGCAGCCCCTAACCAATCCTAAGTAATTATTTCCCATTTTTTTCTCTCTGTGAACAAGACAACAATGACCTAGAATAAATCTTAAAAAGGGCTTTGTGGATATGTATCTAGTTTAACTCCTCTCTTTGCGTCTTGCCAAATTGTGTCTTTTTCTCTATCGATGACAGCCTATATTGACAAACTTGGAATTTTTGTATAGTTTGGAAAAAGCTTAAAATGAGTAATCCTCGAATTATTTGAATATATTTTATATAAAGTTGTACAATAAAAAAAAGTAGCTTGTCCGTGGGAAAATACATAAGTTCCACTTACGAGCGTTTATCTATCCCCTAAATATATTTGAAGTGAACTATGTATGCAACCAAGTTTTCGGGGATAAATAAACGTTCGTAAAGTTACAGTGTGCAACCGAGTTTAGAGTGGAACTTATGTATTTTCCCTTTGTCTTTTCTACGAATAGCTTGTCTTGTCTAAATCCCATGAATGAATTTTCTGAAAGAAACGTTGAAATATGAACTCTTTAATTTTCAAATAAGAATGCAATATTGGAAAAATAATTACTCAGAAATTGCGTAATGCTTCATGCAGCTACTAACGTCAGAATTAGAACATCTTTCGATGTTGACAAAAACATAGCTTGTGGTTGTCCTTTTTTATATTGATTTATAAAGACAATAAAATAATAATTAAATACTCCTTACATTTTTTGGCCAAAGTACCACATCGACAAGCAACCCAGACAATGAATTACTTCTTGCCATTTTGGACTATCGGATTAGAATTAGAACTATCAGATTGGATTGCTTATTGCCATTTTGGACAATTATGTCTTTGTCGACATTTTCTAACAGATTGAGGTTCAAGATCCTCACTATCTTGCATAATGCTAGATGCACCATTATATGCAAAGACATAATCCACCATTATATATACTTGATTCAAATTTGTCTCAATATCGATTGGGTTTATTGATAGTTCCTTATTTTATTTAGTCTGAGACTCATTAATTTCCTCATGAATCTCAGGATTGGTTAAATCGTGAATTTCTTCATTAGGCTCTTTCGTAGTGTCATATTGAACAGTTGTTTTTCCTTTTCTAGGATTTCGATCCTTAGAACCCAATGGTTTGCCACGCTTTAGGCATGATTTTGACTCATTAGCTATGATACTGGCATTTGGTTTGCTATTTTCTGCAAATGGATAATATTTTGCACCTTTTTATTTACAAATAGAGACACGTGGATCAAGATGAGACAATGATGGATTTTTCTACAAAATTTCCCGTTTGATTTCACCAATTTCTCCCCCTAGTTTTGGAAAAAGTATCACATCGAATCGACAGGCTGCAAATCGTGCAGTGAACAAATCCCCCATTAATATTTCGAGGTAGCGAATAATGGAGAGCGATTCAAACCCAACATATATTCCTGACCTTCTTCGAGGATCCATTTTGGTGCGATATGGCGGTGCTACAAGCACATATACTGTGCATCCAAATATTCTTAAATGGGATATATTAGGTTCATGACCCAAAATTAATTGCAGCGGGGAATATTTATGATAATTTGCCAGTCTGAGACGAACTAGCATTGTTGCATGCAATATGGCATGACCCCAAGCAGAAGTGGACAACCTCGTTTTCATAAGTAATGGTCTTGCTATTATTTGTAAACGCTTAATCAGAGATTCTCCAAGGCCATTTTGAGTGTGAACATGAGCTACAGGATGTTCCACTTTTATCCCAATTGATAAGCAATAATCATTAAATGCTTGGGATGAAAACTCAGTAGCATTATCAAGTCTAATTGACTTAATTGGATTATCAGGAAATTGTGCCCGTAATCGAATTATTTGTGCCATTAATTTTGCAAACGTTGGGTTGCGAGATGACAATAGGCACATATGAGACCATCTAGAAGATGTATCTATTAAGACCATAAAATATCTAAATGACCCATTAGGTGGGTGAATAGGTCCACAAATGTCCCATTGTATACATTCCAAAAACGCAGGGGACTCGAACCTAACCTTTGTTGGTGATGGTCTAATAATTAACTTGCCTTGATAACAAGAATACAAGAAAATTCATTATTCAAAAGAATCTTTAGATTCTTTAATGGATGTCCATTTGAGTTTTCTATAATCCGTCTCATCATAATTGATCCAGGGTGTCCCAATCAATCATGTCAAAGTACAAAAGTATTGAAATCAATAACCTTTTGATTTACAATAGAATGTGCCTTAATTGCACTAATTTTTGTCTAATACATGCCACAAGATAAAGATGGGAATTTCTCAATAACCCTTTTCTGGCTAGAGATATTCTTGGTAATAATGAGATGTCCAAGATTATTCTCATCTATTGTCTCAATATGATATCCATTTCGGCGGATATCTATAAAACTCAACAAATTCCTCTTAGACTTGGAGGAGAACATTGCATTATCTTTGATAAGCATTGTTCCCTTAGACAGAGTTATAATATCTCTTCCAGAGTCTTCAATTAAATTACTTCTACCAGAAATTGTAGTAACATCTGTCTTACACATACTTAAATGAGAGAAATATTTCTTCTCTTTGAATATTATATGTGTCGTACATGGATTAATTAAACAAATATATTTACAATTGAACTTTGATTCAAGTTTGTTTTGTGAGATATTCATATTTGCTTCTCATTGTTTGACATACAAAAGAAATATATGAATAAATATTAGTATTTTTAGCGAAAAGGAATAATAAACAAAGTTAAATCAATGATTCAATAATGACCTTTTAATGTAATTTCGAGCAAACTCTGATTATGATAAAAATAATTTTTATAAATCAATAACGATTAAGCTGCTTAGATTACACCACTTTCTGGAGAATTAGATAAATACTACTAAATTCCAATAAAGTATACATGTATAAATGCAGAAACACATAGAAATGTTTAACCAAAAAATAAAATTTCAGTCAAAGCTAGAATTTAGAAGAACATGAGTTACTGATAATCAAAAGAATATGCAAAAGAAAGTAATTTGGGGAAACCAGAGTATAATCAGGAGAAAAACAAGTAAACCAAAGTATATTCCAATAGTATCTCATGTCCCTACAATTGATCAGATACCTCCCTTTTATAGATATCTTGAAGATATGCGTTTTACCCAAATCATAATGAGGCTATTATGAATAATTAAAGACATTGAATGCTACATTACACAATCATTATATTCAATACAAATTCTCTAACGTATTCAGCATTTAATGCCTGTCAAATTCTGTATCTGCACTTTTTACTATGGTCAGATCCATTCCTTTTGATTCTTGGATATAAATAACTTAAATAGGTATGGACACTGAATCCCTTGAATGGCCACCCGTGCCTCTTCCTTTGCTTTTGCTCATTTCTATTGTTGCTCGTGCCTCTTGAATAATTATAATTCTTTGACTATTTGACTAGTCCACGTGTCTCGACACGTCACCTTTATATATGAATGCAATTTTTCCCAATACAGATAGTCCCCCCACTTTCTATTTATTCATCAGTTGAATATTTGGGAAGTGAATTTCATTAAAACCGAGAATTTTTGTTACCATTAATGCTATGACAAAATTGACGCTTCAATTGTCGCTTCCATTTAATACTCCGTACACATATCAATTTTTCATTGGTTCTGCAGTTTTTGCAGCCTTTTTCAAGGTTTTTTTACGGTTCCACTTTTTACAAAGTGCCAGTTATCATAATTGTGATCCTTCCTTCACTGCACTTTTACCTTTGGCGGTTGATTATCAATATAAATATAACTTTTTTCATTGTTTTTTACCTCATAAAGTTTTATTGAACACTTAATTTCCCAATTCTCTGTTTACTTTTTCCTTATATTATTCCTCTTCACTATGTCTTCACTAAACCCTCACCCTTGAGAAGTCTCCATTGTTGATTCTTTCCCCAATGCCCCTATTAGGCATAGAAGGGGAGGTAGACTTCGTAGCTTAGGATATACTCGAGGTGGTTCGTTTATGCCTTCTTCTAGTTCTGGTCCTTCTTCTAAAACCAGAGGTTCCCTTTCTCACAAATCTTCTTCTAGGAGTAAAGAGCCTTCTGAACCATTATGCGAGCCTTTAGTAGAAGAGATAGTCCCTACAAAATTATCTTTTTACCATGATAGGGAATCTCTTAGAAACCAGATTTTCGCTTTAGATCGTGTCGATGCTTACCCCACTCAAAATACAGAAGTTTTAACTCCTGTAGTTCGTAAAGACTGTCATTGGAGTAACGATTTTCCCATTATTATCCCTAATCCGAATCAGATAATTACTTCTTATTTAATTGGGTTCTCTTTTGTTTACACATACCCTTTTACTTTAGGGTTCAGACCAGCAATTGACCCAGTCATTCTCGAATTATTTCGTTTCTTCAATGTCTGTTTGGGTCAAATTGGTCAGATCATATGGAGGGTTGTTGCTTGTTTAAGGCATTTGGCCACTAAAGCCGAAGTTCCTTTTACTTTCCCTCACTTGATTCATCTTTACTCACATAGGCTTTTTCGTAATGGTGTTTTTACACTAGTAGCCAGAAGTAAGAGGGTTTTGGTGAGTCCTGAAGATGACAATGACCGCGGCTAGTATGCCCGATTTGTTGTTGCCCCCATTATTGGTTTAGTGGGTCAGGATAATGTTCCCTTCCCTGAGAAGTGGAATTTTGCACATAAGTCTTTTAACCTTCTCGTACCTTTTTCCTTCAAGTTTACCAACTTCTCTAATTTTGCTTTTGTTTTTTTAGCTACCATGAGAGTTGTGGGGGATGTTCCCAATTTTTGTGGTTGGGTAGATAAATTGCTAAAGATCGCACTGATGGATGGTAGGTCTTGGAAAACACTTTCTAACTATTTTGGTTGGAAGGTAAAGACTGATGGTAAGAGTTTATATTTTGTGCTTTTTGTGTATATATTCTCTTTTATTGCTCTAATTTCTATCCTTCTTTTTATCAGGATTTGCTATTCGAGGAGCTACTGCTGAAGTAGTTGCGGCCTTTCGTGTCTCCTTGGGAACCCATACTCCTTCGGGAACCCGTATCTCTTTAGAAAGATCCCGAGAAATAGTTTTGGGTTCTTCTTCTGCAAAAAGGAAAGCTGCAGAAGGAGAAGATTCTGAAGAAGAGGGAGATGAGGGCTCCCTGGTGAAGAGGCCACAAGTTAGGAGACGCATCGTCTCTGATGACGAAGCTGAAATGTCGGTTTCTCTTATTGAACCTGTTGAAACCCCAATAACAATTCCTGATGATGATGTCACTCCCCACGATACTCGTGAGTCTATTGACCAACTTTTCATTAGCGGATTTGGCCGTAAAGATGTAGGGCTTGTTTTAGACGAAATACCCTTATCTTCTTTTTCAACTCCCGTGCCTGTGGTTTCTTCTTTACCGGCCCTAGCTATTTTCGTTCCTTCTTCTACTGCTTTCACCTCTTCTCTGACTCCTCCTTTGACTATTCCCCCTCCTATCATCCATCATACAGAAGTGGGCTTTTCAAGTAGAAGTGCCACTATGAGGAGGGTAACTATTGAAGTTCCTGCCGAGAGCAGCCTTTTGAGAAAGTCAGGTCAGTCAGATGTATGGTTGGAGCCTTTAATCGGGCCAATTGAAAAAGCCAAGTTGGAGAGTCATAGTTCCCTGACTTTAATGAATGATATCGTGCATGCTACTTTGAAGGTATTTTCCTTCTCTTCCTTTTTTTCTTTATAATTTGACTATCTTTGAGGATTCTTATTACCTTTTCCCCTTTTTAGGCTAACCTTATCGACACAGAAATGATGAAAAGAATTCCCCTCTTGGAGAAGATAGCACGTGACTCTCAGTTGAAAGCAATCAATTGGAAGGAGCAATTTGAGAGTGCATAGATTGATATAGAAGACTTACAAGAGAGCAAGAATACCTTAGAGCAGCGAGTGCAGGCTTTAACTTCAGAATTGGTGGTTGCAAAAGCTTCTTCAAGCCAAGCAGAAAAAGAAAAAGAACGTCTCGAGTCCTCCTTCTCAGAGCAACTATCTAAAGCTAGTGAAGAGAACAGAGAGTTGAAATCTCTTTTGGATCAAAAAGAAGTTTACGCTGGGGAGCTCGTGCAAAACTTGACTCAAGCACAAGAACACCTCAGAATCTCTGCTGATAAGGTGCGTGCTTTAGAATGCTCCCATACCTCTCTCCAAGCTTCTCACAACTCCGCCTTGGCTGAAAATGAAGAGCTAAAGAATGAGATCGCTGATTGGGAAAAGGATTATGAGCTCCTTGAAGAAAAATCTGTTATTGAGACAAAAGTTGGGCATTTTTGAATTCTCGTCGTGATACCCTACTTGAAGCTGGCCAAGAAAACTTCAACCTGGAGTTGGAGTTAGCTAAGATCAACGAAACCATTGAAAAGGCTCAACAAACTCAGGATTTCCCTTCTCCCGTGGCTGAAACTCCCGTGAATGTTGAAGCTGATACGAGTATCCCAATTCTTTCAAGCCCAATCGAATCTATTGCTACAAGCCAAATTGAAACCGCATATGTTGATGTAGCTGCCCAAATTAAACCCACTGCTGTTGATGTTCCTACTTCAATTCCACAAACTTCTCAATGACCGGTTTTAATCATTTGAGTGATTTTGTTTTTGTTTTGGAAAACTATAATCATACCCTTAACTTTATTTGAGGGTTGATTTTGAAATCGTAAGTCCCCAAGTGTTTTATGGGGCAATCTATATAAAATATCTCATAGTTTTATGACTAAGTTTGTCCTTAGTCTTAGATTTTTACATATTAAGAAGTTCTTCATGTTACTATTATAAACTTCTGTTTTCTTTATTCTTGCCTTTATTTTTAAGGACTTACAGAATAATTTACATTTTTATTCTTCGAAAATGCTTCTGTTATCCTCATGACTAATTAATTTGAACATGAGTTTTATAAAAGAGGGCCCTTTTATATTTTGACACTTAATGAAGAAAACGTCTCAACTTCATAATGGTGTTAACATACGATAAAAGAAATAGGGAAACACGTGTTTCTTTGAAATAACTTTGACAAGTTGTTATTGGAACTTATAATACTTTACATGTATTTGAAGTACATCTATAACTTTCTCGTAACTATTTTTCTTGTAACAGATTTTTACAAAAGAGGAATAATAGATACGAGGTTTTTCCTTATAACCCGTTTTAGTATATGGCCTTTACCCTAATTATAGTGAGGTTTTTTATTTAGCCTTAGCTCGTGGCTCCATCTCGTGACTTTTACTCTGCACTTGACTCTTTTATACTTGATTTTCCCTCAATCTTCGTTGCCTTCTTTATACACATGTCTATGTATATTATGTAGTCCCCCAAGTATTTGAGTGTTGAAGTATGAAGCCTCAAGCACTTGATAGTTCTTCTCATTTGGTCCTTTTCCTGAAACTCTAGGCCAGGGACTCTAGGCCAGGGATTTTAGGTTACTCTGTGTGTCTTACAGGTCGTGACTCATCATTTAGTATGGGTTATCTTTTTGCCTATCATCTAAAATCGTTAGTAAACTTTTAACAATTCAAAAATGAAATTTAAAATGGTTATACCTAACCATGGGTTTTCCTTAGAAATAGTATCTCTTCAAATGAACAACATTCTAATGTGAAGGTAGTATCTTGCCATCCATTGTTTCCAGTTCATATGCTCCTTTTCCTGCAACATCACGAACTCTGTAGGGCCCTTCCCATGTTGGACTTAATTTTCCTGCGTTAGCTGCCTTTGTAGATTGAAAAACCTTTTTAAGCACGAAGTCCCCAATTTTAAAGAACCTGAGGCATGATTTTCTATTGTAGTATCGTTCTATGACCTACTACTGTGCTGCCATTCTTATTAGTGCAGCTTCTCTCCTTGCTTCGAGTAAAGCTAGATTGACCCACATATCCTCGTCATTAGATTCTTGTGTCGCCTGTGTGAATCGTGCACTCGGTTCTCCTATCTCAACTGGAATTAAAGCTTCAGTTCCATAAACCAATGAAAACGGTGTTTCTCCTGTACTTATTTTTGCCGTTATACGATATGCCCATAAAACACTAGGTATCACTTCTGGCCAATTCCCTTTTGGCTCTTCTAATTGTTTCTTTAAATTGTTGATAATGACTTTATTTGTTGATTCTGCTTGCCCATTACCCACCGGATGATAAGACGTAGACGTAATCCTTTTAATTTTCCAACTTTGAAGGAATTCTGTGATTTGAGCTCCTATAAATTGAGGGTCATTATCACATACGATCACCTTTGGTACGCCAAATCGACATATGATATTCCGCCAAATAAAGTCTCTGACTTCCTTTTCTCGCACTTGTTTGAATGCTCTTGCCTCTACCCATTTAGTAAAATAATCAGTGATAACGAGTAGAAACTTTACCTATCCTTTTGCTTGTGGTAATGGACCCACGATATCCATTCCCAATTTCATAAATGGCCACGGCGTAATGATCGGATGTAATAACTCCGCAGGTCTATGCATATTGTTACCGTACCTTTGACATTTATCACATTTGGCCACGAAACTTTCTGCTTCTTCTTCCATTTTAGGCTAGTAATAACCTGCCCTAATTAAGGTTCTTACCAGTAATCTTCCACCAGCGTGATTCCCGCAATGTCCCTCGTGTATTTCTCTTATTACATACTCCGTTTGCGAAGGTCCAAGGCATCTCGCTAAGGGACCACCAAACATTTTACGATATAGATTGCCTTGTTTTAAGCAGTACCGAGCAGCCTTTTTTCGAAGCGCATAAGCTTTTTTCTTGTCATCAGGGACGATACCATACTGCAAAAAAAACAACAATTTCGTTCCTCCAATCCCAGTTAAATTATTAAAATTTGCCTCATTTACATCAGGATCAAGAACTGAATGAGATAAATGTATAACTGAGGCGTTTGCATCACTTGCCACGTCAGCCGCAGATGCGAAATTAGCTAGGGCATATGCTTCAAGATTTTCGTCCCTTGGTATTTGTCTAACTTTTCAATTTTGAAATTGTTTTATCAATTCCCGTAACTTTTCCAAGTACTGCTGCATCCTTGCTTCCCTGGCTGTATAAGTCCCCAGCATTTGATTAACTACGAGTTGTGAATCACTCTTGATTATAATCTGATTTATGCCAAGTTCTTGTGCCAGTTCTAAACTTGCAATCATAGCCTCATATTTTGCCTCATTGTTAGTTATGGGATAACATTTCATAGTTTGCCGAATGGTTTCACCCGTAGGTGGTACCAATATGATCCCTAAACCTGCTCCTTTTACGTTAGATGAGCCATCAGTGAATAAAGTCCAAGTTCCTGGGTTAGCTCCATTGAACACCTGTAATTCTTTTTCTGCTTCTAACTGCATCCCCTGGCTAAAATCAGCCACGAAATCAGCTAATACTTATGATTTTATAGCAGTTCTAGGTTGGTATGTAATTTCGTATTCACTTAACTCTATTGCCCACTTAGCTAACCTACCTGATAACTCATCCTTATGTAATATATTACGTAAAGGGTAGGTAGTTACTACAACGATATGATGACACTGAAAGTAAGGTCATAACTTTCTAGATGCCATGATTAATGCATGTGCAAGTTTTTCTAACTGAGGATACGTCGTCTCCGCATCCAACAAAGATTTACTAACATAATAGATAGGGAGTTGTTTACCTTGTTCTTCTCGGACCAAAACAACGCTTACCACAACTTCCGAAATAGCAAGGTAAATGACTAGTTTTTCCCAAGCCTTTGGTTTTACCAGCAAATGTGGATTTGATAAGTACGTTTTCAAATTCCTGAGTGCCTGTTGACATTCCTCATTCCATTCAAAATGATCCTGCTTCTTAAGGGATGAGAAGAATTTAAAATACTTCTCCGATGATCTAGAAATGAATCTTCCCAAGGCTGCAATTCTTCCTGTTAATCTTTGAACTTCTTTCTTGTTTGAAAGTATATCGCAAATTTCCTCAATGGCCTTAATCTGTGGAGGATTCACTTCAATACCACGGTTAGAAACAAGAAAACCCAAAAACTTACCTGAAGTAACACCAAATGCACATTTTTTGGGATTTAACTTCATATTAAATTTGCGCAAAATTGAAAATGTGCCAGATAAATGTGATATGTGATCTTTTGAGTAATGAGTTTTAACAAGCATATCATCTATATATATCTCCATAGTCTTTCCTAAATACTCTTGAAACATTTTGGTAACTAACCTCTGATACGTTGCACCTGCATTCTTTAGACCAAAGCGCATTACTTTATAATAGTAAGTCTCCAAGTCTGTTATGAATGAAGTTTTTTCTTCATCTCCCGGATCCATTTTAATCTGATTATAACCTGAATATGCATCTAAAAAACTTAATAGTTCGTGACCTGCAGTTGCATCAATCAATTGATCTATATGTGGTAGTGGAAAAGAATCTTTAGGGCAGGCTTTGTTAAGATCTGTGTAATCTACACAAACCCGCCACTTACCGTTCTTCTTTGGAACTACAACAGTGTTAGCTAACCAGTTAGGATACTTTACCTCTCGAATGGAACCAATTTTTAGCAATTTTTGGACTTCTTCTTGAATCACCTGATTCTTGAAAGTTCCTTGCTTTCTTTTCTTTTGCTTCACAGGAGGGTATGATGGATCTTCATTTAGTTTATGGGTCATCACCTCCTGTGGTATTCCTGTCGTGTCGGAGTGGGACCAAGCAAAACAGTCCACGTTAGTTTTCAAACATTCAATTAACTTACCTTTCATACCTTGGTTAAGATTGGCTCCAACATAGACTTTTTTTATCAGGCCATTGAGCAAATAACACGACAGGATCTAATTCATCTATCGTTGTTTTGATATTTTCATTCTGTTCTAGTTCTTGAATGGTATCAAGCCTTGAGTCTACATCTGTTTGCCCTTGTTCAGTTGAGGTTTGTGTTGTGATGTCCTCAACTGCCATCTATGATTGCTATTTGCCTTCACTTCTCGTGCTTGTATCTTCAACGAAGTTGATAGCCCTGGATATATGTTGATCTCCACGAATTTGACAGATTCCCCATGACGATGGAAATTTAATAACTTGAAGCAAGGTTGAAGGAACAACATCCATTTCGTGGATCCATGGTCTCCCAAGAATCATGTAGTAAGCCACATCCATTTCGTGGATCCATGGTCTCCCAAAAATCATGTTGTAAGCCATCTCCATGTCTACTACCTGGAACTTTGTATCTTTGATGACCCCTTTAGGAAATGTGGTGAGTATTACCTCTTCTTTCGTGACAACACTGGAATTATCAAATCCAGATAGAGTACGTGCCTTTGGTATTACTCTATCTTCAGCTTGCATCTCACGTAATACTCTTAGCAAAATAATGTTCACGAAACTACCTGGATCAATCAAAACTCGTTTCACATTAGTATCATGTACAATTAAAGATATTACCAGTGCATCGTTATGAGGGGTTAATACGCCATCTGCATCTGCATCATTGAATGTAATATTGTCTTCCTCTAAAACTTGTCGCACCCGTTTCCCTTGGGTAATTGTTACTTTGAAAATTTTGTTAGCTGCAATATATGATATATCGTTGACGTCTTCACCCCCACTTATAACGTTAACAGTTCTTTTGGGGGAAGGTGGTTTTAGAGGCTCCTGCTTGTTCTTCATGTAAGCTTGCTTGCCTTTCTCACTGAACAACTCAGTAAGATATCTTTGTTTTAATAAATGATCAACTTCACTTTGTAAAAATCTGCAATCTGCTGTTTTATGCCCGTGGTCATTATGAAACTCACACCAATGGTCAGGGTTGCGCCTGTTTGGATTCGATCTCATTTCCTTTGGCCATCGAACCTTATCTCCCATGCTTTTCAAAACAACTACGATCTCAGAGGTGCTGACGTTGAAGTTGTAACCACCGAATCTCGCTTTTAAATTTATATCATCATCTCGTGACTCATAGTTGTTTCGCTCATTCCTGAATCTTGATGAAGAACCTGATTTTCTATTTCTTGATATGTGATCGTTCCTTTGATTATCCTGCTTTGACTGTGAGTCTTTTCCCGCAGGTCCCATATAAGGCTCGTACCTATATTTACCGGATCTTTTTTCGATCTCCGCCCATCTCGAACTTATCTTTTCTTATTTTTGAAATCGTGGAACAATATCTTCCTCAATCCTCAACTTCGTGCTATACCTGATATAAACATCATTCTACGTTGTAGCTGGGAATTCTCGAAGGCTTTCCTTGAGTCTCCTTGTAGCTTCCGAACTTTTTTCATTCAAATTACTTGTGAAAGCTATCGCTGCCCAGTTGTCAGGTACACGTGGCAATGTCATTCTTTCACGTTGAAATCTGTCCACGAATTCTCTAAGCAGTTCAGAGTCCCCTTGCTTGATTTTAAAAATATCCTCCATTCGTTTCTCTACTTTTTGAGCTCCCGAGTGTGCTTTGATGAAAGAATCTGCAAGCTCAGCAAAAGAATTTATAGAATTTTCGGGTATAAGAGAATATCATGTTAACGCTCCTTTGGTGAGCGTTTCACCAATTTTTTTGACTACTACTGATTCAATCTCCTACTTAGTCAAATCGTTGCCTTTTACACCCATTGTGAATGCAGTCACGTGATCTCGCGGGTCTGTTGTTCCATCATACTTAGGAATATCAGACATTTTGAACTTTTTTGGAATTGGGAGTGGAGCAGCACTTGGCTTATAGGGTTGTTGCAATATCTATCCATATCTACCCCTTTGATTATGGGCGGCACCCCGGGTATCTGCTTTATGCGCTCACTTTGCTCCTTGAGCTGTTTCTGCAAGGTTAGTACTAAATTTTGTAAATCAGAATTAATTACATTACCCAGTTCTCTCTCCTGTGATTTACTGGGAGTTCCACCGCTACCTGAGTTAACAAGCCCGGAACGAGGGTTCTCCACAGTGTTATTATTTGGAGTAGGTGTGGGTGTTGCAACAGGTAACTGGTTAACAAGTATCTCAACAGCTTTGTTGACCTGAGCAACAATTAATTTCTGCAAAGCTTCATCAACAGCTTCAACATTTTCAAATTGAGCATACTCGTTTATTTGAGACCCATTAGGAGAACCCTCACGGATTGTCATGGAGAGTCTTGCGGAGTAGGAACTTGAGTGTTAATATTCTGTGGATCTCCCTGACTTTGTTGGTTCTCTTGGTTTCCTTGAGTGTTGTCATTGTTATTCGACATAATTGATGCAACAAGGAAGGCTAAGTGAAAAGAAAATGGATTATCTGATTTCCGGTAACGGAATCAATTTATTTAACCAAAAAAATGGAATTTCAGTCAAAGCTAGAATTTAGAAGAACACGGGTTACGTATAATCAAAAGAATATGAAAAAGAAAGTAATTTGGGGCAACCAGAGTATAATCAGGAGAAAAACAAGTAAACCAAAGTATATTCCAATAGTATCTCATGTCCCTACAATTGATCAGATACCTCCCTTTTATAGATATCTTGAAGATATGTGTTTTACCCAAATCATAATGAGGCTATTATGAATAATTGAAGACATTGAATGCTACGTTACATAATCATTATATTCAATACAAATTCTCTAACGTATTCAGCATTTAATGTCTGTCAAATTCTGTATCTTGCGGTAATCCTTTTTTACCAAGGATAACAAAATCCCTCGCTCGCGATGGTGACACTTAGTGTAACTGGCACATACAGTCTTTTAAGCTTAACTTTGCTCACATTGCTTGCTTTAGGGAAGTGTCTTCCTGAATGAACATCCTTTGAATTTCTCATGAACCTTTTTTATTGTCTGTCCTATTATTGCCAGAATACGATATGAAATTCATATGATACCATCTCTTATCAACTCACTCAGTCCCCATTTCATGTTTAGTTTATCTTGTTTACCAATCCATACTGGCTTCTATTACTCTGGGGTCTAACTTTTCCTTTTGGTAATTTCGTCAGAGCTGCGAACTTATTTCTCGAAGTGAGGATATGACTTTATGGACTATATTCTTTCATTGTCTCAAGGCCCTGTCATCTTTTGTTTCTTCCTTCATTTGACTATAAGTTATGTAATACTGTCATTATTTTTTTGACCTACCATTATCATAGTGTATCATATCTTACTCATAATGTTTCATTAACTCTCTTCTCATCTCCCGCTAATATTTCTGCATATCCCTTTTCTTGTGAAAACTTCAACACAACATTCTTTCGTTTTTAGCCCTCGTTGCTTCATTCATCGGCTCTTCAAGTTGCTTAACGTTCTCAATTTACTAGGGACATGAGCCATACTAAGGTAATATTTATCCCTTCAAGGCTTATAGTGCATGTCTTTGTAGTACTCATATCTGGCTGCACTATTTCAGAGTGCACCATCTGGTGTCTCATAAGGAGATCTATTAGCATATTTGCAATATCCTTTGGAAATGTCAACTGACACAAACAATTCATCCATCATATCTTCTTATACTACTTTTGTTACCCCCCATAGGGCATATCTGGAAAGGGTGTGACCAATTGTATATACCTCTGTTACTATTGAATATAACTCAAAAAGCTTATGTTCCTCTGCCTCAATTATAACGTTGTTAACCTTCATTAACTGGGTACCTCGTACCCTTTTTCACCTTGCTCCTTTTACTTGCTGAAACTTGTACTTATCTTCTTAATCTATCATTGTCCTTCACCATAAAGATGGATAGGCATTCTTGCCTTAAGGCTTCTTATCAGGAAGCTGACACCTTTCAGTACACCCATGATCTGCTAAAGATCTCATATTTACTTATCGTAAGCATGATACAAAGTCAAGTTCCTTTAATTCATAACTTACACAACAATATCTCTTTCCAACCTTCTTTTTGGATATGGGTACCGTCTTATTACGAATTGAAGTTCAGACTTGAATTCTTATAAGTGAGCTCTACCCCACGATCTAGAGTAAGAAGAAATAGTGACAGTCCTAAATGCCTTGTAGCCTCCTGCTTATAAGTGTGGTGCACGACACACCCATAAGCAAGACTCTACTAGATACGGCTTGTAGACTTCCTATGACAGAACTGCTTTGATACCACTTTTTTCATGACCCAAACCGATAGGCCACGACGGGAACCTGGTACCTTCCTCGACCAAGTACCAACGTAATGTACTTTTCTTATTACATTATTATATACATGTGACATACGGGCCTAGTACGCCAATATAATCATTTATAAACTCAAACATAGGCCGACAAGGCCGTACAATCTTTCACGTATACGACATACGTATAAAAGCCTCTAAGAGTACATAAATTTCATAAAGGTCGGGATAGAGTCCCGCCATACCAAACAATACACATCTAAATCACACTAACCAAACAAGCAACTCCGAAGCAAATGGAGCGCACCAACATCTTCCGCTGAGCTGATAGCCTACTTAGAGGGCTCTCGACCTGTCTATTGGGACCTGCGGGAATGAAACACAGCGTCCCCAGGCAAAAGGGACGTCAGTATGAATAATGTACCGAGTATGTAAGGCACATAAGTAAGTACAAAAGAGACATGGAAGAAATATAGAGTACATGACTCAACCTGTAGGTCTAAATAACTTTGTAAATCATAAATTACTTTTAACGTCATGCATATGCATATAAATGTCATGTCGTGCATAGGTACATGTTTCATAACATCATCAGCCTCTGAGGGCATCCCATCATATCATATTGGCCACTGTGGGCAAAATCATCAACGTATACCAGCTGATCAGGTGGTGGTGCGTATATAACGCCATAACCTTTTCCATATCCCATATACATATATATGCATACATATATACGCGTATATAATGTCGTTTGAATCATATTTACATATATACGCGTATATAACGCCGTTTGAATCATATGTCAGCCATTGTGGGCAACATCATCATCATATACCAGTCGATCAGGTGGCGGTGCGTATATAACTCCGTAACCTTTTCCCATATCCCATATATATACATATATATAAGGCCATCTAGTCATGGGTCAATACACATGAATGCAATGCATGAAAAGTACGTTAATAAAATCTTTCGGAATTGTCATAAGACCATTTTGCCTTTGAGTAATATCATAAAGTAACCTCTTTTCAAATTTCGTATTTTTCTGAGACCCATGAATAGATGATAAATATTATGACACATGAAAATTCAAGACCATAGATATTTCTAATACTTCTATGAATAGAGTCATTCATGGAATTTGTGCATTTGCACGTTTCGATCGTATCGTATGGATCATGCCAAAAGAAAGAAAGGATAGCCTTAACATACATGTTCCCACAATTATTTGAGAGAATCTACTTCTGCGCAATATGGACGAAATTCTTCTTTGAAGCTCTCGAAAATCAGAAATAGAATTGATAGCTCTTTGAAATTAAAACGTTGGCAAAACTTGAATTGATGAACGGATTATTTATGAATGAAGCTAGCTTTTGAAAATGGAATCTAATACTGTTTTTGCGTTTTCTCTTTGAACCCAAAGATCAAATGAATTATGATGATTGATTCATCACTTGTTTCCCCTCTCACCTTCACGAATTTATTCATCACTTACAATCCTTATAATTTCCAAATAATCTTTTCTTTGGACTGATGTCAATTACCTTATGACAAATTCAACATACAATAATGCAGGGTGCAATACTGTCGTTACTTATTATTGTGAAGCGTAACATCACCGTAATGTAATATTGCTGGGTAGAACACTGTCGTAACTTAATATTGCTGGATGTAATATCATCATAATATATTACTGTAGAGGGTAACATTGTGGAAATATAATACTACGGGACGTAATATTGATGTAATATTATGGGGTGTAACATAATGATCGTCTCATCTAGAAATATTAGTTTTAAAATTTGAGTTTGATGTTAGTTGGTATCTTCTTATTTTAAATGATTGGTCTGAAATTAGCATTGGACCATTTTAAGCCATGGATTTGAGCAAAATGAACAATGGAATTGTGGGCAGTACTCACTCATTTGTGGGTTTGAGTTTTGGATTTGCATTCTTCACTAAGACTTGGGCTCATTAAGGCCCAAGCCTGAAGGTTTGATGTTGATTACTTTGTCGGTAGTCAACTGGGTTCACGTAGTAACCTTGGAGTTTTCAGTCATTGCGTGTGTGCCGTAAGGACTCGATCTTGAGTCCTGTACTTGCTGATCTCAGTTTCTAAAAGGAGTGGGCTCATCTCAGGCCTAAGCCTTAAAGTCACTTGTAAATGGGGTTGCGCACTCCATGTTATTTGAGTTTGTTCAATGTCATTGAATCCATATTTCTTCCTTGTTTAGTCAGCGTTGCTGAAGTAGTTTTTCTTTGAATAATTTGGCAATTTAATGCAGCACATATCAGCTGCTAAATATATTCGAATTCTTAGTTAAAAAGGGGGTAATTAGAACTCCTTCAAGCACCCTTTCGCTGACTAGGCCCCTAAAATAGGTTTGAAGTATGCCACCCTCAAAAGAGTAGTCCAAACATTTATTGAAATGAGAAATCGAGGCATGCCACTTAGCGAATTTTCATGGACCTCGCAAAGTTGCAAGTGCGTAGTTTCTTTAGGCACGCTATATTAAAAATTACCTTCCTAAACTCGGGTGTGCATTTCATGTGACCCAAATCAAAACTTAAAACGTTGAATAAAATATGCTTAGGATTGTGTGTGCATTTCATGTGGCGCAATCCAAAGACATGTTTAGACAACGTTCAAATCTCCTTTAAAATTAAATAAAAAGCGGTTATAAGGTTTGAAAAAGCACATAGGTTCAAAAGTGTTATAAGATTGGATAATTAAGCCGAATATAACAGTTGAGCGACCGTGCTAGAACCACGGAACTCGAGAATGCCTAATACTTTCTCCCGGGTTAACACAATTCCTTACTCGGATTTCTGGTTCGCAGACTGTTAAAACAGAGTCAATCTTTTCCTCGATTCGGGATTTCAATCGGTGACTTGGGACACCATAAATCTCCCAAGTGGCGACTTGAATCTGTTAACAATAATATGATCCCGTTTAAATTGTTCTTTATTTGGAAAAACCCCTTTTATATATACTCCTTTACAGGGGTGTAGGAAAAGGAGGTGTGACAGCTTTGGCGACTCTGCTGGGGATCGAACCCAGAATCTCTGGTTCAGGGTTCGAGAATTCGAGCTTAGAATAATTATTATAGTTAGCTTTATCCATTATCTGATTTTGTTACATGATTTGGGTCTAATGTGCTAATTGATTGCTTTTACCGCTTTGATATTCCGTGAACTGTATATAAACCGTTGAGAAATCCCTCTTCTCTCCAAGTCTTCTAAATCATGAAGAAGTGTGAACTTCGTGTGACTTCTTTTATGTTAGAGTCATATTCCAAATTTAGAACGAGGTTCGGACAAGTTGCAAAGCCGGTGAAGCTTCTGTATTCCCGATACGCTGCCCCCCTCGGCTCGAGTTGTCTGCTCGAGTAAGCCAGGTCTAGAACAAATAAACCCAGGTTTAAACCTAGTATAACAATACCTCATGTCGGATCCCTAGTATGAACGTTTTTTTGCATCATGTGCGTTTTGGCTTTGGAGGCTCAATGTAGGGGTTGGGTCTATCTAGGACAGGTACACCCGAGACAAAAAGACCATCTTGATGCATCCTACGTGCTACTTGTGCATTTATTTGCTTCAGACTTGCATGTTGACCGGCTTATAAATATTGGGAAAAGTTGAGGAAAGAGAAATAGCAGTATGAGGGCTAAACAGAGTTAAAAAAAAAACAATGTCCAAATAGTGTCGAAACTCTGCCGAATTTTTGAGAAAAAAAAGGAAAAACAAAGTCGGTGTTTTCAAAAATAGTTTTATTTGCCAATAAAATGAAAAAAAGTCTTGTTTTCCAAAATAATTTGTTTTATTTGCCCGAACTACGCCAGTTTAATTCTCATGGGGTGTGAGATACGTAGGCAACCCCCATCGGGTCCAACTTCCTTTTTGCGAAAGTAGCCAAAAAAAACAACAAAATTTTACTTTAATAATTAGGGTGATGTCGTTCTTGTCAGAAATAGCCGAAAGTCCATACAAGGGTGCTGGAAGGCTGTTTTTGTAAGAACAACCACTTTTGTCACTGTTAAAGGTTTTGGCTGGTTAGCTGACACAGCCTTAAAATTTTCGTTTTTGAAGTGCTGAAAGGTCGTGTTGGCAAGGCCGAATGTTTTGTGGAAATTTTGAAAAATGGTCATTTCTCTTAAGTCAAAACAAGTCATGGTTTTCTTTTAACTAAAATCACCTTAATAAATGTGCAGGATGAGCACAAATCAAAATGAACCTTTTTCAATCCGTAAAGAGATTCCTTTGGAGCTACATATGTGGTGGCATGATTTGGGGGGTGACAGCAGGAAAGTTGTGACAAAAGCATTGGGCGGTTGAGGCCTTGATACCGTTTTGGGACCCAGCACATAATGTGTTCCACTTTGCGAATTTCGAGTTAACTCCTACGCTAGAAGAGATAGCAAGCTATGCTGGTTTCGAAGGGAATATCCGAAGTCAATACCCGGTAGCACCAAGAACAGTGACCCCGCACAAATTTTTGGACTTGTTAAGCATCAGTCGGGACATCCGAGACGGAAATCTGGCCAAAGGATTTTGTACCTTCTACTTTCTGTATCAACGTTACGAGAATTCTCGTGGCTTCGAAACGCCTGATACCGGTCTTACTCACGCTGGAAATCAAGACAAGTGGGAAGCTCGGAGAGGATTAACTTTCATAGTGGCATTCTTGGGTATCTTGGTTTGCCCGAGAAAAGACGGGAACATAGAGATAGGGCTAGTAGGGATAGCCGACTTTATGATGAAAAAGCCAAATGGGACTATAGTGTCGCTGATCTTGGCAGAAATTTACCGAGCTCTCACTCTCTGTCGAGAATGTTACAACCCATATCCATATGTGTTAGTTCATGCCATATATTAGTTAACATAAATCCAAGAATGAATTATCTTTGAGATGATAAGAAGTCAATCATATTGGTCTTGAGTGATACAAGAGTGTATAAGAGTGATTAACAAGTATTAGAAGTTAAATGAATCAAGGTTGTTGTAACTCGTATTTTCAGGTAATCTATTGGTGCTTAATACACTCAAGAGTTCATTTATTAAGGTATTTTAACCATATAATATCCGTATCATAAGTCTTGAAGTCAAACGAGTTATGAAACAAAAGTCGACAAAAGTTGTCGCAACTTAGGTTCATAATTTTACTTAAACATTAGGTCAAATGTTTCTAATCTTTTCTCCTAATTTACAAGCAATTACGGGGTGATCTACAAACAAAATTAAATATCTATGAGTCTAGTTTCCAACGCATTAAACCGTTCATCGATACGATCTCGGATTAGAGAGATATTTGTGTTTTCGTGAGACTGCGCCATGCACCTCTCTATGGGGCCCACTAAGGCGGTTTAAGATGTTTGGACCTATATAGGATGCCTCCAACCCGTTTTAAGTCATTTCTTCTCACTATTTTCAGACCTTAGAACCCTAGGAACATCCTCTCAAGGTTCTCTCAAGATTCAAGACCCAAAAAAGGGCAAACAACACAAATCAAGTGTCGGGAATTCCGTGGCGCTAGTAAGTCTCTTGTTCTTCTTGTTGTTGCTCATTTTTGTGTCGTTCCAGCTCGTGTGGGAGGTTGTTTTAAAGGGTTTATGTTCTGTAAATACTCCCTCATGTTCTTAATATCAATCCTAGGTGATTTCAAGCCTTCTAAAGTGATTCTAGTGCCGAAAAACACTAATTGATCGCTAGTTTCGCTTTTTTGTTGTTGTGGCAGCATTGGAGGGATATTTCATGGAAATTTAAGGTCAAATTGGAGTTGTTCTTTCTGTATAAAGGTAAGGAACCTCTTACTCTATATGTATTTAAGATTATCCAAGTTGCGGCTAAGCCATTGAAGCTAGAACTTGTGAAATATATATCGAAAGGCTTGGTAGTAATGTTATTGTTTTGTGGACTGTTTTGCGTTGCTGTTGGGCTGCGTATTTTACTACTGTTTTGTGGAGTTTTGGAGGAGGAAGGGTGTGGATAAACACCATATATATGTAGGTTTATGGGCTGATATTTATTCTTAACATTTCCAAGTTGTTTGACACGACTACGGTGGTCGTCGTATGTATGGAGTGATTAGGCTGTGTGTGGACTATTTTGGGAGGCTCAATATATTTATTATTGATGTTGTTTGGGAGGTTGTGGTCGATACATAATAGTTATGACGCTTAAATGATAACGATAGTATCGTTTCTCTTATTGTAGACTAAGGAGTTTTGACAATTGCATAGCTTGAGATTGGGGCAGTATATACAAGGTATGTGAGGCTATCCCTTTCCTTCTTTTGCACGACTCCGATTGTACATAATGTAATGAACGAGCTTCCAAGATACTCTACTCTTAGAAGCTAGCAGTACTTACATTGTTTTCCCTCTTATGGAACGATTGATGTTAATGTTGCTTCTCTTATTCTTATGTTATCAATGTTGTTGGTACTTCCTGATTCTTATAAGGTTCATAGTGAAGAGTTAGTCCTAATAACGTGTACAGAGGATACCGACCTTACGTCACTCCGAAAGGTTTAGAATGTGATTCCATGAGTCGAGCATGCATTATATATATGTATCTATTTTACTCTACCGAGCCACGCTATAGTTGGCCGGGTACGGCACCTATTGTGCAACCACTGATCAGTTGGGTTTTACCGAGCTCCACGTGGCCGGGTACGATTCTACCGAGCCTATTATGGCCGGGTACGATATGATGATGATGATGCCCACAGAGGCGAATGCTTTAAAGGTTTATGTATTTATACATATGTATCATGCATTTCATGTAAGTAGCCCTCAGAGGTACTAAGATGTTACAGGTTGTATATTCTCTATCCTTGCTTACATTACTGATCGTATTTATGGTTCCTTGCCTTACATACTCAGTACTTTATTCGTACTGACGTCCTTTTATTTGTGGACGCTGCATGTCGTGCTGCAGGTCCTGATAGACAGGCAGGTGCAGCTCCCCCACCACAGTAGACTGTCCAGTTCAGCGGTGATTGGCGAGATCCCTTCTCCGGACTTGCCTTGGTCTTGGTATGCAATTTTTGTTATAGACATTATGGGTATGTCGGGGCCCTGTTCCGGCTATGTTGCAACACTTATGTTCTTTTAGAGGCTCATAGACAGGTGTCGGCTCATGTATAGTTTGGTATGCCTTGTCGGCTAGTTTTTGTTGTATAGTCTTTCATAGTAGCGTGGTAGCTCATACCTTATACGTAGTTTCTTGATTGTCTGGTCATCCCCTGCTATGTATGTTCATGCCGTCATATTTTATTGCTGGTTGTCCATGATCTAGGTCTACCATTTATATTGATCTCGTCAGCCTTAAAAGATAATAATGAAGGTTAGATGAAATGTACGTTGGTGCTCGGCAAGTGTGGTCGGGTGCTAGTCATGGCCCTTCAGTTTGGGTCGTGACAAACTTGGTATCAGAGCAAGTCTGTCCTAGGGGTTGTCTATGAGCCGTGTCTAGTAGAGTCTTGATTATGGATGTGTAGCGCGCCACATTTATAATCAGGAGGCTACATGACATCTAGGGTTGTTACCTTCTTCCTGAATCTAGATCGTGTGTAGAGTTGAGTCGTAAGTGTTTGTCTCTAATATTCACCTTGTTTTTTTCAGTGATGCCTTTGACTAGGAAGCAAACGATTAGTAGATGGCTTGATACAGCAGCGGGAGAGGGTACCAGTCAGGTGCCCCAAGTCAGAGCAAGACAAAGTGAGGCTCAGAGTGAGATGCCCTCTCATACCTCATCTACACCATCTCCTCCAGAGGATATTAGAAGGCACCCAGCGCCTCCAGTTCCTCCGTCTGGCACTCCAGACCAGGATATGCGGAGTGTTTTGCAGTTATTGACTAGCTTGGTAGCTGCTCAGGCTCAGAGGCAGAATACAGGTGCTGCTGAGAAACCAGTTAGTACAAGAGTTCGTTATTTTGTTAATTTAGACCCTCCAGTGTTTACCGGATCAGACCCCAAGGAGGACCCAAAGACTTTTATTGACCAGGTTCATCGTACACTTTGGGTTATGCATGTTAGTGATACAGAGGCAGTAGAGTTGGCTTCTTATCGGTTACGGGATTTAGCGGTTCTCTGGTATGATAGTTGGGAGAGATCCAGGGGTCCGAACCCTCCTCCAGCTGTGTGGAAGGAATTTTCTGAGGCCTTTCTTCGTCACTACTTGCCAGTTGAGATACGACGAGCTAGAGCTGATAAGTTCTTGAACCTTAGACAAGGTAATATGAGTGTGCGAGAGTACAGTATGCAGTTTGATTCTTTGGCAAGGTATGCTCCCCATATGGTGGCCGAGATGAGTGATAGGGTGCATATGTTCGTGAATGGGTTGGGACCACATCTGATAAATGAGTGTACGACAGCCTCCTTGGTGGAGGGCATGGATATTTCCCGTATTCAAGCTTATGCCCAGACCCTAGAGGATCGTAAGCGCCAGCAGAGGGCAGTTAGGGAGCAGGATAGGGGCCAGCATAAGAGGGCGAGATTTGCAGGGTATTCTGATGACTTCAGAGGCCGCATCAGGCCACAGTTTTCGAGGAGTTCGGCGCCACCTGTAGCTAGTGCTCCTCCACAGTTTCAGAGGCCTCGATATGATCGATCCTATTCTGGTCCAGGTCAGAGTTCGCGGGCATCTGGCTCGCAACATCACAGGGATACTAGTCAGATGAGACCCCCAACACCACATTGTGATCAGTGCGGCAAGGCCCACTTTGGACTGTGTCGTCGAGGTTCTGATGCATGCTATTCGTGCGGGCAGCCTGGCCATATGATGCGGGATTGTCCTAATAGAGGAGGTGATGGTATGGCTCAGCCGACTGGATCTGTGTCTGGTTCTTCCTCATCAGTTCGACCTCCAGCACGGGGTTTTCAGCAGTCGACAGGTCGTGGTAGGGGTAGAGGTGCAGTGCCGAGTTCGAGTGGTGCTCAAAATCGAACCTATGCTCTAGTAGGTCGACAGGATCTCGAGTCGTCTCCAGATGTTGTTACAGGTATTATATCTGTGTTTTCTTATGATGTATATGCGTTGATTGATCCGGGATCTACATTATCATATGTTACACCCTTTGTGGCTAATAAGTTTGGCATTGAACCTGAATTGATAAGTAAACCCCTCGCGGTATCTACTCCGATAGGAGATTCTGTGATTGCTAGAAGGGTATATAGAGGTTGCACTGTGATGATTTGTAGTCGTCAAACCTCGGCAAATTTATTTGAGTTAGAAATGGTTGATTTTGATGTGATAATGGGAATGGACTGGTTGGCCTCATGCTATGCAAATGTTGACTGTCGTACGAAGATGGTTAGGTTCCAATTTCCGGGTGAACCCGTCATTGAATGGAAAGGGAACATTGCTACACCAAAAGGTAGGTTTATTTCCTATCTTAAGGCAAGGAAAATGATCTCAAAAGGTTACATTTATCATCTCGTTCGCGTTAGGGATGCGGAGGCGAAACCGCCTACTTTACAATCAATCCCTGTGGTCAACGAATTCCCAGATGTTTTCCCAGATGAACTCCCAGGCCTTCCTCCTGAAAGGGAGATTGAGTTTAGCATTGATGTGTTGCCTGACACTCAACCGATCTCTATTCCTCCATACAGAATGGCCCCGGCAGAGTTGCGAGAGTTGAAGGTGCAGTTGAAGGACTTGCTGGATAAGGGCTTTATTAGGCCTAGCACTTCACCTTGGGGTGCACCAGTCCTATTCGTGCGGAAGAAAGACGGGTCGTTACGGATGTGTATCGACTATCGACAGTTGAATAAGTCTACTATAAAGAACAAGTATCCACTTCCAAGAATTGATGACCTGTTTGACCAACTCCAGGGTGCCAAGTATTTCTCCAAGATTGATTTACGTTCAGGGTATCATCAGGTGAGGGTTAGGGAGAAGGATATTCCAAAGACGGCCTTCCGGACAAGATATGGGCACTTTGAGTTCTTGGTGATGTCGTTCGGGCTAACAAATGCCCCAGCAGCTTTTATGGATCTCATGAATACTATATTCAGGCCCTATCTTGATGTGTTCGTGATTGTATTCATTGATGACATTCTAGTGTATTCTCGTTCGGAGGCGGAACATGCGGGCCACTTGCGGATAGTATTACAGACGCTTCAGGATCGTAAGTTATATGCTAAGCTCTCCAAATGTGAATTCTGGCTGAACTCAGTAGCATTCCTTGGCCATGTGATATCTGATGAGGGTATTAGTGTCGACACTCAGAAGATCGATGCAGTAAAGAATTGGCCGAGACCTACAACACCATCAGAAGTCCGCAGCTTCCTAGGGCTAGCAGGATATTATAGGCGGTTTGTAGAAGGATTTTCCTCTATATCATCACCATTGACTAAGTTAACACAAAAAGCTACCAAATTCCAGTGGTCTGACACTTGTGAACGTAGTTTTCAGGAGTTGAAGAATCGATTGACATCTGCACCAGTGCTCACTCTTCCTGAAGGAACAGAAGGTTATGTGGTATATTGTGATGCCTCAGGTATAGGTTTGGGGTGCGTATTGATGCAGCGTGGGAATGTGATTGCTTATGCATCAAGACAATTGAAGAAGCATGAAAAGAATTATCCAACCCATGATTTGGAATTGGCTGCAGTAATATATGCTTTGAAGATATGGCGGCACTACTTATACGGCGTCCATGTTGACATCTACACAGATCACAAGAGTTTACAATACATCTTCAAGCAGAAAGAGTTGAATTTGAGGCAGCGTAGGTGGCTTGAATTATTGAAAGACTACGACGTCGAGATATTGTATCATCCCGGTAAAGCCAATGTTGTGGCAGACGCTCTCAGCCGTAAATCAATGGGAAGCTTAGTACATATTGAGGCAGGTAGATGGGGGTTGATTAAAGAGCTTCATCAGCTAGCCAATATGAGAATCAGATTGTTAGACTCTGATGACAGAGGTGTTACTATACAGAATACATCAGAATCATCTTTGGTAGCCGAGGTAAAAGCACGACAATATGAAGATCCTATCTTAGTACGATTAAGAGAAAGCATTCAACAGTGTAAAAGTATGGCTTTTGGGATCGGAAAAGACGGGGCACTGAGATACCAGAGCCGATTGTGTGTGCCTAATGTGGCAGGGTTGCGAGAGAAGATTATGAATGAGATTCATCAATCCCGATATTCCATCCATCCCGGCTCGACAAAGATGTATCATGATGTCAAGGAGCAGTATTGGTGGGATAATATGAAGAAGTCTATTGCAGAATTTGTAGCCCAGTGTCCCAATTGTCAACAAGTAAAGATAGAACATCAGAAACCCGGTGGATTGCTTCAAAATATAGAGATTCCGACCTGGAAGTGGGAGGTGATTAATATGGACTTCATTATTGGATTACCTCGCTCTTATCATAAGTTTGACTCCATCTGGGTGATAATTGATCGACTTACAAAATGTGCCCATTTTCTGCCAGTGAAGACAACTTACACGGCTGAAGATTATGCGAAGTTGTATATCAAGGAGATTGTTAGGCTTCATGGTGTGCCCGTATCTATTATATCAGACCGAGGAGCTCAATTTACGGCTAACTTTTGGAGGTCTTTCCAGAAGGGTTTAGGCACACAAGTAAATCTCAGCACTGCATTTCATCCGCAGACTGACGGACAGGCTGAACGTACCATTCAGACACTGGAAGATATGCTACGAGCATGTGTTCTAGATTTTAAGGGGAATTGGGATGATCATCTTCCACTCATAGAATTCGCCTATAACAATAGCTACCATTCCAGTATTAAAATGGCCCCATATGAGGCACTATACGGGAGGAGATGTAGATCACCAGTTGGATGGTTCGAAGTCGGTGAAACAGAATTATATGGGCCAGATTTGATTCACCAAGCTATTGAGAAGGTGAAAGTGATACAGGAGCGATTGAGGACGGCACAAAGCAGGCAAAAATCTTATTCTGATGTCCGACGTCGTGATCTAGAGTTTGAGGTTGGTGATTGGGTTTTCCTGAGGATCTCACCAATGAAGGGTATTATGCGTTTTGGGAAGAAAGGTAAGCTGAGTCCAAGGTATATCGGGCCGTATAAAATTCTTCGACGAATTGGACAGGTTGCTTATGAGTTAGAATTGCCATCCGAATTGGAATTTGTCCACCCGGTATTCCATGTATCTATGTTGAGAAAATGTATTGGAGACCCTTCTCGAGTCGTCCCTATCAAAGATGTACAAGTTACAGAGGACCTATCATATGAAGAAGTGCCAGTGGCGATATTAGATCGGCAAGTCCGCAAGCTGAGAACAAAAGATGTAGCTTCCGTCAAAGTATTGTGGAGGAACAAAAATATGGAAGAAATGACATGGGAAGCAGAAGAGGAGATGAAGTCTAAATACCCTTACTTATTCCAGAATGAAGATAACAAGGATGCTGGTGGAAGACAGGATACATTGGAAGGTGAAACGGCTCTATGAGGTAAGCAATAATTTGAGAATACTCCTCCTTAATACAAAATGGTGATATGTAGATAATGTAAATACGCATAATGCTTTGTGTAGCCTTGTGAAGCCATATGTTGGGCTTAATTACTTGCAAGTTTTGCTAGTGACCATTTTATAGGGGAAAATTGATCGGAAATTTCCATTGGAATCCACGATGATTTAAACTCCCCATAAACCCTTACATTCGAGGACGAATGTTCCTAAGGGGGGGAGGGTGTTACAACCCATATCCACATGTGTTAGTTCATGCCATATATTAGTTAACATAAATCCAAGAAGGAATTATCTTTGAGATGATAAGAAGTCAATCCTATTGGTCTTAAGTGATACAAGAGTGTATAAGGGTGATTAACCAGTATTAGAAGTTAAACGAATCAAGGATGTTGTAACTCGTATTTTCAGGTAATCTAGCGGTGCTTAATACACTCAAGAGTTCATTTATTAAGGTATTTTAACCATATAATATCCGTATCATAAGTCTTGAAGTCAAATGAGTTATGAAATAAAAGTCGACAAAAGTTGTCGCAACTTAGGTTCATAATTTTACTTAAACATTAGGTCAAATGTTTCTAATCTTTTCTCCTAATTTACAAGCAATTACGGGGTGATCTACCAAAAAAATTAAATATCTATGAGTCTAGTTTCCAGCGAATTAAACCTTTCATCGATATGATCTCGGAGTAGAGAGATATTCGCGTTTTCGCGAGACTGCGCCAAGCACCTTTCTATGGGGCCCACTAAGGCGGTTTAAGATGTTTGGACCTATATAGGATGCCTCCAACCCGTTTTAAGTCATTTCTTCTCACTATTTTCAGACCTTAAAACCCTAGTAACATCCTCTCAAGGTTCTCTCAAGATTCAAGACCCAAAAAAGGGCAAACAACACAAATCAAGTGTCGGGAATTCCGTGGCGCTAGTAAGTCTCTTGTTCTTCTTGTTGTTGCTCATTTTTGTGTCGTTCCAGCTCATGTGGGAGGTTGTTTTAAAGGGTTTATGTTCTGTAAATACTCCCTCATGTTCTTAATATCAATCCTAGGTGATTTCAAGCCTTCTAAAGTGATTCTAGTGCCGAAAAACACTAATTGATCGCTAGTTTCGCTTTTTTGTTGTTGTGGCAGCATTGGAGGGATATTTCATGGAAATTTAAGGTCAAATTGGAGTTTTTCTTTCTGTATAAAGGTAAGGAACCTCTTACTCTATATGTATTTAAGATTATCCAAGTTGCGGCTAAGCCATTGAAGCTAGAACTTGTGAGATATATATCGAAAGGCTTGGTAGTAATGTTATTGTTTTGTGGACTGTTTTGCGTTGTTGTTGGGCTGCGTATTTTACTACTATCTTGTGGAGTTTTGGAGGAGGAAGGGTGTGGAGAAACACCATATATATGTAGGGTTATGGGCTGATAGTTATTCGTAACATTTCCAGGTTGTTTGACACGACTACGGTGGTCGTCGTATGTATGGAGTGATTAGGCTGTGTGTGGACTATTTTGGGAGGCTCAATATGTTTATTATTGATGTTGTTTGGGATGTTTGGTGACTGTTTTGAATGGTGTGAGGTCATATATATAGGGGAGGTGCTGTCCGTTTCATCGTAAAATAGGTTGTGGTCGATACATAATAGTTATGACGCTTAAATGATAACGATAGTATCGTTTCTCTTATTGTAGACTAAGGAGTTTTGACAATTGCATAGCTTGAGATTGGGGCAGTATATACAAGGTATGTGAGGCTATCCCTTTCCTTCTTTTGCACGACTCCGATTGTACATAATGTAATGAACGAGCTTCCAAGATACTCTACTCTTAGAAGCTAGCAGTACTTACATTGTTTTCCCTCTTATGGAACGATTGATGTTAATGTTGCTTCTCTTATTCTTATGTTATCAATGTTGTTGGTACTTCCTGATTCTTATAAGGTTCATAGTGAAGAGTTAGTCCTAATAACGTGTACAGAGGATACCGACCTTACGTCACTCCGAAAGGTTTAGAATGTGATTCCATGAGTCGAGCATGCATTATATATATGTATCTATTTTACTCTACCGAGCCACGCTATAGTTGGCCGGGTACGGCACCTATTGTGCAACCACTGATCAGTTGGGTTTTACCGAGCTCCACGTGGCCGGGTACGATTCTACCGAGCCTATTATGGCCGGGTACGATATGATGATGATGATGCCCACAGAGGCGAATGCTTTAAAGGTTTATGTATTTATACATATGTATCATGCATTTCATGTAAGTAGCCCTCAGAGGTA
The DNA here is from genome assembly GCF_000393655.2 of Nicotiana sylvestris. Lineage (NCBI taxonomy): Eukaryota > Viridiplantae > Streptophyta > Magnoliopsida > Solanales > Solanaceae > Nicotiana > Nicotiana sylvestris. The sequence continues at coordinate 209,526 of NW_027184344.1, read as the reverse complement.
CTAAGATGTTACAGGTTGTATATTCTCTATCCTTGCTTACATTACTGATCGTATTTATGGTTCCTTGCCTTACATACTCAGTACTTTATTCGTACTGACGTCCTTTTATTTGTGGACGCTGCATGTCGTGCTGCAGGTCCTGATAGACAGGCAGGTGCAGCTCCCCCACCACAGTAGACTGTCCAGTTCAGCGGTGATTGGCGAGATCCCTTCTCCGGACTTGCCTTGGTCTTGGTATGCAATTTTTGTTATAGACATTATGGGTATGTCGGGGCCCTGTTCCGGCTATGTTGCAACACTTATGTTCTTTTAGAGGCTCATAGACAGGTGTCGGCTCATGTATAGTTTGGTATGCCTTGTCGGCTAGTTTTTGTTGTATAGTCTTTCATAGTAGCGTGGTAGCTCATACCTTATATGTAGTTTCTTGATTGTCTGGTCATCCCCTGCTATGTATGTTCATGCCGTCATATTTTATTGCTGGTTGTCCATGATCCAGGTCTACCATTTATATTGATCTCGTCAGCCCTAAAACATAATAATGAAGGTTAGATGAAATGTACGTTGGTGCTCGGCAAGTGTGGTCGGGTGCTAGTCATGGCCCTCCAGTTTGGGTCGTGACAGCGAAGGAGCGAAATTCTTTGAAGGGTGCAATATGATGTTACAAATATGGATGGAGGAACACCTTTGCCACCGCCCCAGCTAATTGAATTGTGGTATGACTGGCCTTGAGTGCATTGAAAAAAATGAAAAGCGAATAGAGGGTTATGAGCTATCGGATGGTACGGAAGCATGGCATGCTCATTTGAGATCCTTGACCGCAAATAAGATCGAATGGGCATTCGGGTGGCTCACGGTCAACGAAGTAATCTATATGTCGGCTGAGGTGTGTTTCCTGCTGTTGATGGGTCTTCGGAGTATCCAACTTTATGCTCTGCACGGAGTCTTGCATCGGTTGGGCCGATACCAGACCATCCCACACGATGAAGAGTTGAGCCAGCAAGTCATTGAGTTAGATCCAAAAGATGCCTTCCCAAAAGAGAAAGTGCGCCAGATTTGGCATCAGTGCAGATTCTTAGGGCCTAATACTCAAGTACGAGACATATCCAAAGGCGAGGTGGAGCCTAGTTACACTGGTGGGTATGGTAAAAGATCCCGAGTTCAATATGAACCTGACAGGCCCGCAAAGAGGCACCATGTCTAACAATTTACCGACGGAGCACAGGTGCAATGGGACTGGCTGACCAAAAAACGAGTATAGGGATACCATAAGCAAGTTGGAAAAGCAAGTCAGAGAACTTCAATTTGAGAATAGCTTGCAAGTGGCGGCGGATGAACGAGAAAAGAAAAATCTAGCCAAAGAAAATGAGGCCCTTCGAGCTCAAATCAGAAATTGAAAGTAGCGGCAGAAAATCCAGTCCGAAGTGACAGAGATGAAAATCTCATAGCTAACTTGAGGCAGAAAGTAAATGACTACAGTTTTGATTTGAATAAATCAGAAAGTAAATTAGGCAAGTCTCGAAAGCAATTGGCTAAAAACGCAGATGAACGAGTACGCCTGGTTAAGCAATTGAGAGAAAGGTATGACGATGAGGTCACAGGGTTAAAGAAAAGGGTCATCGCCATGGAAAACAAAATGATCAAATAGGAAAAAGACTTCAAAGTTCAAAGGAAACATTGTTATACAGCATTGACACAATTAGAAATAGATTTGCAACAACTTCAGGAGCAAAATCATGCGGCTGAGCAAACTTTGGAAGCCAGGGCCCAGCAGATTGGGCGTTTGTTACAAGAAAAGGGTGCCATGAGAGAGAGAATTATAAACATTGCTGACTACATCGTTATGAAGTGCCAGATCTGTGAGGATATGACTCGCACTACCTTATTTGCAGCAGTAATGACATTTGTCAAACAGATAATGAGCGACTTGGATTGACTTCAAAGGGAGCTTGCATATAGGCCCGTGGCGAGACCGAATGATGTCCCGCGGGCACCAGGAGCATTGATGTATTTATGATTTGTCCATTTGAGTCTACATTTCTCTTTCGTTAGCGTTTGTCAGTCATGTTGAGTTTGTATCTTCTTTCTACTAGAGTTTGGCAAATTGTTTTCGAGTCTATATTTTTTGTTGTTGATGTCTATTTTTGGAGTCTGTATTTCATCTTTGCGTCGAAATCTGTTAGTCTTTTGGAAGTTATTAATTTTGAATTTGTAATGGAAGCATTTGTTGTTTTTATTTTATTTTATGAAAACTGAAAATCCCAAAAATGTTTTATTTCGTACTTATCTACAATAACTACGCTTGGTCTGATTCATGTGGGGTCATAATACGTAGGCAATCTCCATAGGATTCGACTGCAACCAAATAAAAAAAAGGGAATAAAAGAGGGAAAGAAAATAAGAGGGAAAACAAGAGAGTAAAGGAAAGGAAAGAGCGGAAAAATAAGAAAGAAAAAAGAAAAGAAAAGAGAGTAAAAACAAAGAGAGAACAGAGGCATGAATGAAAGGAAAGGATAGAAAAGAAAAGAAAAGAAAAGGGGATGTTTGCAATTAAAAGAAAGAAAAGGCCGGGATGACGCATGCAACCGATCAAATATATAATAGAGACGGTTAACTGTTTAGGCGCATTCATGCCCAATGTGCGGTTACCAATCTGTTAAAGCTGAATCGCTAACAAGGTTATTTTTTTATGTATTAAGTCCAGGCATATGGTTAGTTGACTGGCATTCTGGAAACTCACTCCTACAACACCGAATCGAAAGACAGGCTGAATATGGTCGACCAAGAACCGGAAACAAGTATTATCGACCCATCAAAAGAGGTGGACGAAATGGACGTTAATGCAATGAGGGAAGAAATGTATAAGCTGAAGCAGCAGATGGCTGAAATGTACCAAGCCTAGGCGAAGGGTCACCCACCACCAGTTTATCCCGCCAACCCTACTTATATCCCACCATCAGCCCAACCTCCGGAGCCTCCCACTGTGAACTCATCTCCAGCCTTTCCCCTCTACCAATAATGTCATGGCGCCACTTCCCATACTTCTCAGGCTCCACCACCCAAACAAGTCTCATACACTCCTCCGCCAATTACACCTATTTTTGTGCCACCTCCACCTGCTACATTACACCGATCTTCCAGTGAACCCCTGTTCCAAACTCATGACAACCAGTACTATCCCCCTGAACCCACCTTCAAAGTTCTAGAACCATATCCTTACACTCCTCATCTTGATATCCCGGCAGAGACCGAGAAATTGCCTAAAAATCCCGAGCATGAAGAGATGATAAGAAAGGTCAAAAGCTTAGAGCAATCGTTCCGAGATATGAGCGGGCTGGGAGGTCAAGTGAGTGTAGCCTATAAGGACTTATGCTTGTTCCTAGATGTTCAGTTGCTAGTAGGGTTCAAAATGCCCAAGTTTGATCTGTATGATGGGCATGGTGACCCGGTAGCACACTTAAGAGGATTTTGTAGCAAAATGAGAGGAGCAAGTGGAAGGGATGAATTGTTGATGGCATATTTCAGCCAATGTTTAAGTGGATCGGCCTTAGAATGGTACACCAGACCAGATCATAATAGGTGGTACACATGGGATGACTTGGCCCAAGCTTTCGCCTGCCATTTTCAGTACAACCTCAAAATTATCCTAGATCGTCTGTCGTTAATAAAGCTGGAAAAGAAGCCCGATGAGAGCTTCAAGGAATATGGATTCCGTTGGAGAGAGCAAGCAGCAAGGGTTAACCCTCCGATGAAAGAAAGCGAGATGGTTGATTATTTCTTGCAGGCCTTGGAACCCATTTATTTCTGTCACTTGGTGTCAGCAGTAGGTAAGTCCTTTAATGAAGTTGTGAAAATGGGAGGCATGGTTGAAGAGGGACTCAAGTCCAACAAGATCATGAATTATTCAGTAATCAAAGCAACCACTCAGGCCATTCAAAACGGTACTGGGGTGTGTTCGGGAAGAAGAAGGAGGAGGATGTTGCGACAATTGAGTCGGGAGCTTGGGTTGGATCCAGGAACCTTCCCCGTTACTACAATCAGTCGCGACCCGATCTCCAAATTTACCCCCACACTCCATATAACCCACCACAACACTATTACCCATCGTTGGATCCCCATTTTTCTGTTCATCATGCACAAACCTATACCCAGCCGTCCGCTCACTTGCAATGGCATGCACCAGCTCCATAAAACCCATACCAAGCTCCACAAAATAACTACCCACCCTCAAAAGCTCACAAAAATCCTCCTGGAATGGGGTTTGGACCCAACCAAGCCTTTAAAAATGAAAGGTTGCAGAAGCAAAACACTTTCACTCCATTGGGAGAATCGTATGCTAGCCTATTTCACAGACTAAAACAATTGGGTATGTTGAATCCGATCGAGGCTAAATTGCCGAATCCCCCTCCGAGAAATCTTGACCGCTCGGTGAGTTGTGAGTATTGTTCAGGGGCCCTGGGACATGACACAGAGAAATGCTGGAAATTGAAAACAGTCATTCAAGAACTCATTGACACTAATCGGATTGAGGTCCAAGCTCTGAAGGCGCCCAATATCAATCAGAATCCCTTGCCAACCCATCATGAAACAAATGTGATTGATATATTGCATAAGAGAGGGGAGCCTAATAAGCCTTCTCAAACCGTCATGATGATTCGGGCTAGTGAAGCCAGACCATTTGAAAAGTCAACCAGTGAAAAGTCTATGCTCAAGTTGAACATGGCAAATAATGAACCATCTGTGGAGGTCAAGAAGGGTTCCTCCAGTGATGTCGCAGGAAAACATGAAAGAGTAAAAGTGGTTGTGCCAGGAATGATGAACAAACCTGTGGTAATTGTGAAGGGTGCCCCCACAGATCCTGTCGTTATCAAACCGGTAACTCAATTACCAATAGTCAACAGCAAGGCAGTCCCATGGAATTATGAACAAGTGACTGTGACTTACAAAGGGAAAGAGGTTAAAGAAGAAGTGTGTGAGACTCATGGTTTGACTCGATCGGGGAGATACTTTGCCCCTGAAGAGTTGAGAAAAGCTAAGACCTCAAAAGATAATCCAGTGTTGGTGAAGAAAGCAGTGACTGAGGAAGAAGCAGAAGAATTTCTGGGAAAGATGAAAGTGCATGACTATTCCATTATGGAACAGTTAAGGAAGACACCAGCTCAGATCTCACTCTTGTCATTATTGATCCATTCAGACGAGTACCGTCGCGCTTTGATGAAGATATTGAACGAGGCTCATGTTCCTAACAAAATCTCAGTAAACCACTTGGAAAAGATAACTACAAGATATTTGAGGCAAACAGAGTCACTTTTTCTGATGATGAGTTGCCCGTGGAAGGTACCGAGCACAATAGAGCCTTTTATCTGACGGTGAAATGCAAAGATTCCGTGGTTACTCGAGTATTGGTTGACAATGGGTCTAGCGCGAACATCTGTCCTCTCTCGACATTGAGGAAGCTGCAAGTGGAGGATGAGAGAATTCACAAGAACACTATTTGCGTTCGGGGATTCGACGGTGGAGGAAAAGATTCAGTCGGGGACATAGTGCTCGAGCTCACAATAGGGCCAGTTGAATTTACTATGGCATTCCAGGTGCTCGATGTGGCTGTTTCGTACAATCTGTTGTTGGGACGACCCTGAATCCATGCGGCCAAAGTAGTCCCGTCTACTCTGCATCAAATGGTCAAGTTTGAATAGGATCGACAAGAAATTGTTGTACACGGCGAATTGTTCCGTTCATAGAGGTTGACGATGACAAGGGACCATGGGTTTATCAGGTTTTCGACACAGTATCGGTAGAGAAAATTCTGGAAGGAAAGTGCGTTCCAACTCCAAAGATGACTGCGACATCAGTTATGGTAGCTGTTGAAATGTTGAAAAATGGTTTCGTACCGGGCAAGGGTTTAGGTGCATCTCTGCAAGGTATTGTGCAGCCAGTTTCTCTTCCAAATAATCTGGATATATTTGTTCTGGGGTTCAAGCCTACCGTTGCAGACGTGAGAAGAGCTAGAAAAATGAAACAGAAAGTATGGGCATTGCCAAAGCCAATCTCGCGTCTGTCCAGGTCATTCGTCAGGCCGGGTATCAGAAAGCAACTATTGTCAAAGGTTCCTGGACCACTGATTGGTGTCGATGGAGACTTGGAGAAGGGGTTTGAAAGGTTATTCGCCGAGGTTAACATGGTTCAGGCTGGGGAAGGGTCCAGCAGGGAAGATGTGCAATTCATGGGACCACGTGCAAAAGTCAACAACTGGGAAGCTACTCCTCTTCCTATCCGGAGGGAGTCTTGGTAGTGGGTTTTGATTTTCTTTAGTTGTCTGGATTATTCCAGGGTCTATAATTCAGATATTATGTTATGTCCGGTTGGATGTGTTAAAACCCTGTTATCTTTATATTCAATGAAATGCAATTGTTCCTTTTCCTTCATTTCTTCTAATTTTATTTTTGTTTTCTTCTTTTGTACAGTTCTTTTTATGCTAATATCAATGACATGACATGCATGAGGAATCTTCGGCCCAGTTTTAAAAGCCAATCTAACTCTGAAATAATAATACAAGAAATTGAGTGTGATGACGAGTTGGAATTTGATGATGATGAGGCCTATGAAGAAATTTGTAAGGAACTAAGTCATTTTGAGGAAAAGCCCAAACCTAATTTGAATGATACAGAAGCAGTTAATCTAGGAGACCAAGAAAATGTCCGTGAAACTAAAATAAGTGTCCATCTAGAACCTCAACTCAGGGAGGAGATAATCAAAGCATTGTTCAAATACAAAGACGTTTTTGCATGGTCCTATGATGACATGCCAGGTCTAAGCACTGATTTAGTGGTTCACAAGTTTCCCACTGACCCAGCATTCCCTCCTGTCAAACAGAAGCTGAGAAAGTTGAAAACGGATATGAGTGTAAAGATCAAAGAAGAGGTCACCAAGTAGTTCGATGCGAAAGTTATTCAGGTCACGCGGTATCCCATCTGGTTAGCCAATGTTGTGCCTGTGCCAAAGAAGGATGGCAAGACCAGGGTGTACGTTGATTATCGGGATCTCAACAAAGCAAGTCCTAAGGATAATTTTCCTCTGCCAAACATCCATATATTGATTGAAAATTGTGCCAAACATGAGATTGGTTCTTTTGTGGATTGTTATGCGGGTTATCATCAGATCTTGATGGACGAGGAAGATGCAGAAAAGATGGCATTCATCACGTCGTGGGGAACGTACTACTATCAGGTCATGCCATTCGGTTTGAAAAATGCGAGGGCAACCTACATGAGGGCAATGACAACAATATTCCATGATATGATACACCAGGAAATCGAGGTGTGCGTGGATTATGTGATCGTGAAGTCTATAAAGTAGTCTGACCATGTCAGGGATCTGAAGAAGTTCTTTCGAAGGCTTCGCAGGTACAATATCAAGCTTAATCCTGCAAAGTGTGCTTTTGGGGTGCAGTCTGGAAAGTTGTTGGTGTTCGTAGTCAGCCGCCGGGGCATAGAATTAGACCCATCGAAAATCAAAGCTATCCAGGAATTGCCACCTCCGAAGAACAAGACCGAGGTGATTAGTTTGTTAGGAAGATTGAATTATATCAGTAGGTTCATCGCTCAGCTCACGACAACTTGTGAGCCTATCTTCAAGCTGTTAAAGAAAGACGATGCAGTCAAGTGGACAGATGAATGTCAGGAGGCGTTTGATAAGATAAAGGGGTATTTGGCAAATCCACCCGTGTTGGTCCTGCCAGAACCAGGGCGACCTTTGATTCTATATTTGACGGTATTGGACAATTTATTCAGTTGTGTATTGGGTCAACATGATATCACTGATAGGAAGGAGCAGGCCATATATTATCTCAGCAAGAAATTCACACCGTACGAGGTCAAGTACACTCAGCATGAGAGGACATGTTGCGCCCTAACCTGGGTGGCGCAGAAGCTGAAACATTATTTGTCATATTACACTACCTATCTCATATCTCGCTTGGATCCATTGAAGTATATCTTTCAGAAGCCTATGCCCACAGGGAGGCTTGCAAAGTGGCAGATCCAGCTCACAGAGTTTGACATTGTTTACGTGACTCAAACTGCAATGAAAGCACAGGCCTTGACGGACCATTTGGCCGAGAACCCGGTTGATGAAGATTATGAACTTTTGAAAACTTACTTCCCTGATGAAGAGGTGATACACATTGATGAAACATGGCAACACTACCTTGTTACGGCTCAGCTTCATTTTTTACTGTACCAACAACATGGTTGAGTACGAGGCATGCATTCTGGGTTTAAGGTTAGTTGTGGATATGGGTGTCCAGGAAGTCTTGGTCTTGGGTGACTCGGACCTCCTGGTGCAACAGATTCAGGGAGAATGGGAAACACGGAATTTGAAACTCATACCGTACAGATAATATTTGCATGATCTTTGTCAACGGTTTCAGTCGATAGAATTCAGGCATATCCCGAGGATCCATAATGAAGTCGCCGATGCTTTGGCCACTCTGGCGTCAATGTTACATCATCCAGATAAGGCTTATGTGGACCCTTTGTAAATTCAGGTCCGTGATCAACATGCTTACTGTAATATGGTAGAAGAAGAACTTGATGGGGAGTCATGGTTCCATGATATCAAAGAATACCTCCGGATGGAGGTATATCCGGTACAGGCCACAGGTGATCAGAAAAGAATAATTCGACGATTGGCAATCAGATTTTTCTTCAGCGGAGGGTTGTTATACAAAAGAACTCCAGATCTTGGATTGTTAAGATGCATAGATGCCAGATAGGCCACAGCTATCATGATCGAGGTACACTCCGAAGTTTGTGGATCGCATATAAGTGGGTACGTTCTGGCAAAGAAGATTCTCCGAGCAGGTTATCATTGGCTCACTATGGAGCGGGATTGCATCAGTTTTGTGCGCAAGTGTCATCAGTGTCAGGTGCACGGGGATTTGATTCATTCCCCACCATCTGAATTGCATACAATGTCGGCACCATGGCCCTTTGTCGCTTGGGGCATGGATGTCATTGGGCCAATCAAGCCAGCAGCATCAAACGGACACAGGTTTATTCTGGTAGCCATTGATTATTTCACCAAGTGGGTTGAAGCGAAAACTTTCAAATCTGTGACCAAGAAAGCAGTGGTCAATTTTGTGCATTCAAATATCATCTATCGGTTTGAGATTCCGAAGGTAATCATAACAGATAATGGTGCCATCTCAACAGTCATCTGATGACAGAGACCTGTCAGCAATTTAAGAATGTACATCGCAATTCCACCCCATATCTCCCTAAAGCGAATGGAGCAGTCGAGGCAGCTAATAATAACATAAAGAAGATACTTCAGAAAATGGTGGAAGGGTCCAGACAATGGCATGAGAAGTTACCTTTCGCATTATTGGGTTATCGTACTATTGTTCGCACTTCAGTAGGGTCCACTCCTTACTTGTTGGTGTATGGCACAGAGGCAGTAATACCCGCAGAAATTGAAATCCCATCCTTTCGGATTGTCGTTGAGGCAGAAATTGATGACGTTGAATGGGTCAAAACCCGTTTGGAGCAATTAACTCTTATTGATGAAAAGAGATTGGTAGCAGTATGTCACGGCCAATTGTACCAACAGAAAATGGCGAGATCATATAACAAGAAGGTACGTCCACGGAAGTTCGAAGTAGGTCAGTTAGTGTTGAGACGTATTTTGCCTCATCAAGTTGAAGCAAAATGAAAATTCGCCCCAAAGTGGCAGGGGCCATTTGTTGTATCCAGAGTATTGTCCAATGGCGCATTGTATTTGACAGATGTAGAAGGGAAATGTGTAGAAATGGCTATCAATTCTGATGCAGTCAAAAGATACTATGTATGATTTCTTCCTTTGATTGTACTTGTTTGTATTTGGCATATTTTGAAGATTGAAATGATGAAGGCGTTTTGTTCTGCTATCTAAACACTTTATCCTTTGTTACCCCCTTTTGAGCCTTATTTATTTTCTTTTATACCCCTCTTTTGGGATCAACGACACAATTCAAAAACGCAAGTGCGAAGGATAAGTAAGTGAAAAGGAAAAGAAAGAATGAACAAGAAAGGAAAAGGGAAAAGAAAAATAAAAAAGAGAGAAGAAAGAGAAAGAAAAGAAAAGAAAAGAGAAAAGCAAAAAGAAAAAAGGAGAAAAAAGAAGAAAAAAAAGAGAAAAACAACAGAAGAAAAAGAGAGAAAGAAAATAAAGAAAGAAAATAAAATCACAACAACAACGTAATTTATACGACATGAACTACGTTCGACCTGAATCCTTTTAAGGATATGTAGGCAGCCTCACGGTTCGGTCTCATCGAAACAAAAATCCAAAAGTCCCCAAGCAAGAAACTGGGGCAGAAGTCGTGGTTGTTGTGGGAAACCTGATTCCGAAAGTTGTAATTCTAACTCATTTAAATTGTTTTGAGCCTTTTATACCCTTCCGTCCTAGCCCTGTCCAAAAGCCCACATTACGGTCCAAAGAAAGACCTTCTGATCAGTCTTTGAGAAATTCCAATTCAAGCAGGTAAAGGTAATTCATGTCGGAGGCAACACTCTGGTTCAAGCAAAGAGCGAAATAAAATGAGAGAGTCTTATTGGTGAAAATCTTCACGAGCACCGTAAGGCGATAGGAGTTAAGAGAAATTAAAATGAGAGAGTCTTACTGGTGAAAACCCTCACGGGCACCGTAAGGCGAAAGTGAGTTGAGAGATGAACGAATGAAAGAGGTCTATTGGTGAAATCCTTTCAAGGCACCGCAGGATGAACAAGGTCAAGGTTTGGGTAAAGTAATCAGGTCATGGAAATTCTGGGGGAAACGAAGTACGGAAACTGAAAATTGATTGGTTGGACAGATTGGGCCGATTAATCCGAAATGCATGTCATGATCATTGGTACCAGCTGTTCCACTCAGATAAGTTTCTTTTTCTTTTTCCTTTTGTAGCAGTCATCTGGTTTTGGATTCTTCTTATCCTTAACCAGCAAAGTCATTGCATTTCATTTTCTTTTGGGTATTTATCTAAAGATGTTTCAATGTCAGTCTTGTTCAAATCAAGTGAAAATGATTTCAAAACTCACTACCAACTTCCAAAATTACAAAGCACAGAGTGGTCAAAGCATACTAAGGATAACATGATGTAAGAGAGGGGTACAAGGAATCACCAGAAGTTTCATCGGTGGAATGGATTCGTAATGTCATGGGAGATGAAAAGGTTCAAATAAAAAAGTCAGAGGTAAAACAACAGCATGGGTATAGAACACTCGGCTCGTCAAAGGTCATGGGGTTTGAAAATCAGTCAGAAAGTCAAAGCGGTTCAAGGCCAGTTCGGAGAAGCCAGTCAGAACAAAACATTGCAGCAGAAAGATCTTTAGCAAGAATTCCATCAGCTAACCACCACTTTAAACTGACAAAATTTTCTTTGATTGAAACAGGGGCAGAAAATTCGTTTGATTCGGAGAAACTCTCCGTAGGGGAAAAGAGCAAGCACCAAAATAGGTTTGACCGTAAACTTTCAGGACCCTACTGGAAAATGGAACCTAGTTTAAAGTTCAGAAATAGCATAATCTAGCATAAATGTATCCCAAAAGAATATAAGTTAGTTTAGAAGTTTGCATGTTCGAGATAGGATTCAATAAGGAGTTTCCAGGACCCCCCTGAATAATGGGACTTAGCTTTAAGATTTCGATTAGATAACAACATTTAGCGTAAACTCTGCTGTAGGGTAGTATAATTCAGACATGAAAGTTGTCACCCTTAAGATAAAATTTGACCTTTGATTTTCAGGACCCTCCTGGATAATGGGGAGTAGTTTAAAGATTCTCTTAGATATCAAGATTTAGCAGAAGTCACACCTATAGAAGATATAACTTAGATTTAAAATTGTCGTTTAGTTAAGAGTTGTCAGGACCCCCTGCATAATGGGACCTAGCTTTCAAATTCTTAGTAATATTTGGTAATATGATTCAGTTTAACCCTCACCTATGTGCCTAGTTACCAAACTGGGGCAAAAAGATTTTCTTTGTTTTTGTCTATTTTGTTGAAATTAGGTACCCGCTTGGAGAACAAGGAGAAGACATTCAAGTTCAGCAGTCAGGAGCCCGCCTGGAGAGCAGGGAATACATTTCAAGTCAGCAGTTAGGAGCCCGCCTGGAGAGCAGAGAATACATTTCAAGTTGAAGTCAGGAGCCCGCCTGAAGAGCAGGGAATACTCTTAAGCGCAACAGTCAGGAGCCCGCCTGGAGAACAAGGGAGTACAATTTAAATTTAGCTTTCAAATTCTTTGTTTTGTCTATTTTGAAGTCAGGAGCCCGCCTGGAGAGCAGGGAATACATGTCAAGTCAGTAGTCAGGAGCCCGCCTAGAGAGTAGGAAATACATTTCAAGTTGAAGTCAGGAGCCCGCTTGGAAAGCAGGGAATACTTTCAAGTCAGCAATCAGGATCCCGCCTGGAGAACAAGGGAGTACAATTCAAGTTTTAGCTTTCAAGTTCTTATCGATATTTGGTAATGTGATCCATTGTATACTTACATCTGTGCCCAGCCACCAAAATGGGGCAGAAAATTTTTCCTTGTTTTGTCTATGTTGAAGTCAGGAGCCCGCCTGTAGAGCAGGGAATACATTTCAAGTTAGCAGTTAGGAGCCCGCCTAGAGAGCAGGGAATACATTTCAAGTCAGTAGAACTCACATTTTGAAGTCAGGAGCCCGCCTGGATAGCATGGGAATACGTATCAAGTTCAGTAGTCAGGAACCCACCTGAAGAAGGGGAAAACATCTCAGTTTACAATTCAAGGTGGCAACAAAAGGATGTTTCTGAGAGATTGGAGGACAACAACGCAACAAGAAACACAAGAGCAAGCTTGAAGATATAGATAGGACTTTTGTAATCCATAGATCATAGTCTAGTCTAGCTTTTTGTTTTATTTTGACATGGTATAATAAGGAGGTTCAGTGAGTAGCAGTAGCAGCAACAGCAATAGTGAAATCACAGCTCCATGGTAGTCCCAGCTACCAGACATTCCTGAACTACACTGACCTGATTCCTTTTCAGCCAAGGATATGTAAGCAATCTCGGAAACAGGGTGCGGTCAAATCTTTCAAAATGCTTCCCACGGAGTACTCAAACGGGCAAAAATCGCTCGTATCCGCTCACTTTATCTTTGCACGAGAACTCTTCGTGTTTCCGGGCAAAGAGGGGCAGCTGTGAGCACATGATTTTTTTCCCTATATGAATTACTCTCATAAATTCAGAACAAAATAATCTCTTTTCATTATTTGCAATTTTGTGGATTCTCGTAGCATTTTTCTATTAATTGTTTGCATTTTTGTTGGTGCAATTTAATTAGTGAAAATACAAAAAAATATGTTGCATTCGCACTTAGGTTTAATTTTACATTCTAGTATTAATTAGAAAAAAAATTGTTGCATGAAATGGGTAAATCACAAAAAAGTAGTTTAATTTGCATTTTTAATTTTAGCTTTGATTTTGAGTAGCTTTCTTTCTAAATTTAGTTTTTAATTAATTGAGGTAATTATTAGTTGGAGTTAATTAATTCAATATGGTAGGATAATTTGATTAGGAATTAATTTAGGTTTTACTTTTACTTTTAATTTTATTTAAAATAAATAAAAGGAAAAATTGGAAAAAAAGGAATTGAAGAGATAGAGTTGGACTGACTTCAGTTAAAATATGCCCAGACCTAAAGCTATTTCCCCCGAAATCTGGCCCAAACCCGCGCCCTTACCCGACCCAATCCCCCCACTCAACCCAAACGACCACGTTTTAAGTTAAATCAGATTGGAGTCATCGAGGTTCCATGATCCTATGGTCGCGAAAGGGGGTGGGATGGGTATATAACTATCCTAATCTCACTACCCCCCCCAAACCCCTGTCTCTCATCTATTTCATCTCCCTTTCAGAGAACCCCCATGAAACCCTAGCCCGCCGCCCCTTTTCTATACCACTTAGACGCCCGGCGGCGCAGCCCTAACCATCTCCGTTCACCACCAAAACAACACCCCATGACCCCCTCACTCCCCTCTTTCTAAATCCCGGACCAATTTCTCTCGAACATGCCCCGAGCTCGTCGAATCTTAAGTTGAAAGTGAGACCTAAAAATGTCAAACTCCAGAATCGCCAGATTTGGTATTGATTAAGACCAAAACGGACCTTGGTCATGTGTTTTCATCTGAGAACATGTGATTGAGGCCCTTTTCGGTCAAAATCGAGGGTTTGAGGAAGAGCTGCAAGGCTTGGCCAGTCCGTTAGGTATCTTTACATTTTTATTGGCTCTTCTTTTGTATTTTTCTACCTTTTAAAGTCGTCCTGCTTCATCTCGTTTTTGTGTTTGTGTTTTTGCTTCTTCATAGCATGTCTGTTTTTATGCATGTACGACTCATTTGTTAGCCAACATAATTATCTGGTTGTTTGTTTAGAATGGGGTGAATCATTTTCTTTTTCTCTTTTGGGTTTTGGGCTTTGGTTTAAAAGTTCCCGTATCTCTTTCTCTTGGTTAATTTTAGGTTAGATTGTTTTTAGAATGTTGAGTCTTTGACTGATTTCAATCGATACCTAAAAATTGAACCCAAAAGGAACTGAATTGGGTTTATTTAGACCCATTAACTTAGGTCAATTGGACCCAGGCTCTGTTTGGTTAGAAGGGTAACAACAGGGTCATAGGGGGGTAATTTGGGTAGTCTGCTTAGGGGAATCTTTGTGTAACTGTTTGGGAAGCTTCTAGGAAGTTGGGGAAGGGACTGCTCTACAAAAACTGAATTAGAATTAGGGGTGTCTAAGCTAAAATGGAAATTCAAAAAGGGTCGAAGTACAAATCTGTTGATTAGTTAGGTTGCCCTACTTTCTTTCCTATAAAGGCAACATTTCTTGCATTGAAAGGCAGAGGGAAGAGACCTAAGAGCTAAAAGGGCAGAAAAGAGAAACAGATGAAAATTTGAGTGAAAGAGACTGTTCTATTGAACCTCATTAGTGATTTTTTTATTTCTGAAAACAATAGATACAGGTTTTATGATTTTAAATGGATTGACAATGGGTTTTGAGAAGTTGTCGTGGTTCAAGCTTGTTGAGGTTCACTGTTCCATTGGGTTTTCGAGTTGATTTTATGGTTCTAATTGCTGAATCTGGGTTTGATTATGGGCTAGAAATGAGTTGAAAATTGTTTTGTTGTTTGGGTCTTGGGTTGAAATCACTGCAGTGTAGTTCATTTTCACTGGTTTCGAGTTGTTTCCTTCTTGGAAATTTCTATTGTTTTATTGGCTCCGTGAGTTGATTTCACTGCTCAACTAGTTGAATCCGGGACTGTCATCTACTGATGTTTACTTGCTGACTATTCACCTCTATTCTTCTTTGTGCAAACTCCAGGTACATGCTCTGGAACCTGCATAAGGTGATCTTCAAGTTGGAAGTGAAATGAAAAATGGAAGTCGGAAGTTTGATATTCAGTCGTGTGTGTTGTTTATGTGCTAAGCTCGATATTCAAATCTTCTTCTCTATGAAAATCTTTGTTTGTCATTCCAAATGCTAATGTTGTTTAAAGTTCATATGCACCTAATGTATACAACGTATAGATCCTGTTAGTTAGATTTAGTAGTGGCTTATTTAGCTTGGATGGATGCTTCGATTATTGAAATCACACAGATGTTATTACTGTTGTAGATGCAGGATTGGTATTGCCCTTTTAGTAGTTTGTTAGGAAAACATTTTTGGTTATAATAGTTTAATTCTTGTCACTCCTGAAGCATGGGAACTATTAAGGATTAATTGTAGGCTATATGGTAGCATAGTATTGATTTTCAGGTGTTAATGAGGCTTACTATTATGTTTGATCACCTAAGGGAAAGCAGGTTCTAATGATTGTCTCATCTGGAAATATTAGTTTTAAAATTTGAGTTTGATGTTAGTTGGTATGTTCTTATTTTAAATGATTGGTCTGAAATCAGCATTGGACCATTTTAAGCCATGGATTTGAGTAAAATGAATAATGGAATTGTGGGCAGTACTCACTCGTTTGTGGGTTTGAGTTTTGGATTTGCATTCTTCACTAAGACTTGGGCTCATTAAGGCCTAAGCCTGAAGGTTTGATGTTGATTACTTTATCGGTAGTCAACTGGGTTCACGTAGTAACCCTGGAATTTTCTTTCATTGCGTGCGTGCCATGGGGACTCGATCTTGAGTCCTGCACTTGCTGATCTTAGTTTCTAAAAGGAGTGGGCTCATCTCAGTCCCAAGCCTTAAAGGCACTTGTAAATGGGGTTGCGCACTCCATGTTATTTGAGTTTGTTCAATGTCATTGAATCCATATTTCTTCCTTGTTTAGTCAGCGTTGCTGAAGCAGTTTTACTTCGAATAATTTGGCAATTTAATGCAGCACCTGTCAGCTGCTAAATATATTTGAATTCTTAGTTTAAAAAAAAGGTAATTAGAACTCCTTCAAGCAACCTTTCGCCGACTAGGCCCCTAAAATAGGTTTGAAGTATGCCACCCTCAAAAGAGTAATTCAAACATTTGTTGAAATGAGAAATCGAGGCATGCCACTTAGTGAATTTTCATGGCCCTCGCAAAGTTTCAAGTGC
Organism: Nicotiana sylvestris; assembly: GCF_000393655.2. Classification (NCBI taxonomy): domain Eukaryota; kingdom Viridiplantae; phylum Streptophyta; class Magnoliopsida; order Solanales; family Solanaceae; genus Nicotiana; species Nicotiana sylvestris. Next base: position 192,949 of record NW_027184344.1, on the reverse strand, counting down.
GTAGTTGCTTTAGGCACGCTATTTTAAAAATTACCTTCCTAAATTCGGGTGTGCATTTCATGTGACCCAAATCAAAACTTAAAACATTGGATAAAATATGCTTAGGATTGTGAGTGCATTTCATGTGGTGCAATCCAAAGACGTGTTTAGACAACCTTCAAATCTCCTTTAAAATTAATAAAAAGCGGATATAAGGTTTGAAAAAAGCACATAGGTTCAAAAGTGTTCTACGATTGGATAATTAAGCCGAATATAACAGTTGAGCGACCGTGCTAGAACCACGGAACTCGGGAATGCCTAACACCTTCTCCCGGGTTAACAAAATTCCTTACTCGGATTTCTGGTTCGCGGACTGTTAAAACAGAGTAAATTTTTTCCTCGATTCGGGATTTCAATCAATGAGTTAGGACACCATAAATCTCCCAAGTGGCGACTCTGAATCTGTTAACAATAATATGATCCCATTTCGATTGTCCTTTAATTGGAAAAACTCCCTTTATATATACTCCTTTACGGGGGTGTAGGAAAAGGAGGTGTGAAAGGCATACTTTTCCAATAATTTGCACAAAAGGATTCACTACCTTAGAAAATTCTTTGATGAATCTTCGGTAGAATCCTGCATGCCCAAGAAAACTCTTAACCCCCTTGACTGAAGTAGGAGGAGGAAGCTTTGAAATCACTTCAATTTTCGCCTTGTCCACTTCTATTCTGTTCTTTGAGATCTTATGGCCGAGGACAATGCCCTCCTTGACCATAAAGTGGCATCTTTCCTAGTTAAGCACAAGATTTGTCTCTTCACACCGGGATAGCACTTTGTCAAGATTCTTCAAACACTCATCAAAGGAGTCACCCGCAACACCGAAATCATCCATGAATACTTCCAAGAAGTCCTCCACCATGTCGGTAAATATAGTCATCATACACTGCTGAAAGGTAGCCGGTGCATTACACAAACCAAATGGCATCCTAGAAAATACAAGTTTCATACGTACACGTGAAGGTGGTTTTCTCCTGATCTTCGGAGCAATCAAAATATAGTTGTAACCTAAATACCCATCCAGAAAACAGTAGAAGTCACGCCCAGCAAGTCTATCTAGCATTTGGTCAAGAAAGGGCAATGGAAAATAATCTTGGCGGGTCACTTTATTCAGTTTGCGGTAGTCCATGCACACCCTCCATCCAGTGACAGTCGTGGTGGGAATCAACTCATTTAGCTCATTGGTAACCACAGTCATACCACCCTTTTTCGGCACACATTGAACTGGCAAAGTCCAAGAACTATCCTATATGGGGTACACAACCCCTGCATCTAACCACTTGATCACCTCCTTTTTGACAACCTCTTGCATAGCCTCGTTCAACCTACTTTGATGTTCTATGGAGAGCTTGGCATCATCTTCAAGTATAATCTTGTGCATGCAAAAGGCGGGGCTTATTCCCTGAATATCAGCTAGAGTCTATCCAATTGCCTTCTTCCTTCTTTGGAGCACCTCCAGTATTGCATCTACCTGCACGTTAGTAAGACAAGACGAAAGAATAACAGGTAAAGTTGAACTAGGGCCTAAGAATCCATACCTGAGGTGTGAGGGAAAAGGCTTCAACTCCAAATTGGGAGGTTCCTCAATTGAGGGCTTTGTTGGCAGAGTCTTTCTATTCTCAAGATCCAAAGACAGCTAACGGGGCTCATAAGAATAAGAACACATTCCATGCAAAGCATTTACACACTCCACCCTACCTTCATCTTCATTCACATCAAGGTTCAACAATACCGCTTCTAAGGGATCCTCCACATTGATCATGGCACTGGTATCATCAACTATCACCTCCGTGACAAGATCTACAAAAGAGCAAACTTCAGTACTATTCGGCTGCCTCATTGATTTGCACACATGAAAGACAACTTTTTCGTCACCCACCGGGAATGTGAGCTCCCCTACTTTCACGTCAACCAATGCCTTTACTGTTGCTAGGAAAGGTCTTCCCAATATTATCGGCACCTCATAGTCGACTTCGTAGTCCAGAATTACAAAGTCAGTAGGCAAAATAAACTTGTCCACTCGGACAAGAACATTATCAATAATACCAAGCGGCTTCTTCATTGTTCTATCCGCCATTTTTAATCTCATTGAAGTAGCTCTAGGTTGACCAATACCCAAAGTTTTGAACATAGAGTAAGGCATCAAATTGATTATCGCTCCCAAATTACACAATGCCTTTGCAAAATCCGCACTCTCAATGGTACATGGAATCGTGAAAGCGTTGGGATCTTCAAGCTTTGGATCCATTGAGTGCACAATTGCACTTACTTTATGAGTCATTTTGATGGTCTCACAATCCAGAGATCTCTTTTTAGTCACCAAGTCTTTCATAAACTTGGTGTAACCTAACATTTTCTCAAGAGGTTCCACCAAAGGAACATTGATTGACAAGCTTTTCATCTCAATAAACTCCTTAAATTGGTTTTCATTCTTTTTCTTCGCAAGTCTTTGAAGGTAAGGTGGAGGAGGCCTTGGCAAGGGAGCCTTAGCCTTGGGCACTACCATTTTCGGTATGTCTATTACGTGTTCCCTAGACGGGTTCACGTCATCTTGAGTCTCCACCTCATTATCATGAATATCAATTCTCACTTTTGCATTCAAATTCTCTTCACTCACTCGCTCATCAACTATAGGGACATCATCATCTTGCACTTTAACCTCATCACTCACAACTTCCTTTTGCTCAGAGGTATTCATATCACCACCTCGATTGCTTCTAGTGATCACCGCCATTGCATGCCCGATATTGTTCCCATCGTTCGGGTTTACTAACATATCACTAGGTAGAGCCCCCTTAGGGCGAGTATTCAAAGATTGCAAAATCTGGCCAAGTTGAACCTCCAAGTTTCGGATTGAAGTATTATAGGATGCCAACTGGGCATCAGAGTCGGCATTCTTCTTTATCATGTTCAAACATCATCTCGATCCTTCCCATCTCATTGTTTGACGAGCTAGGACCTTGGGACGAAAATGGAGGCGGTTTGTTTGGTTGTTGATACATTAGATGTCTTTGAAATCCTTGCCCCCGATTTCCTTGATTTCCATTATTCCAACCCCCTTGGTTGTTGTTTCCTCCCCAGTTGTTGATGATGCTACTCTAGTTGTCCTGGTTGTTTTGATTGCCCCAATTCTAATTGTTGTTCCCCCAGTTGCTATTTCCCTATTAGTTTTGATTCCCCCAGTTTCCTTGGGATCTCTACTGTTGTTGTTGGTTAGGTGCATTGCCCCTTTGTCCTTGGTAATTGTTCACGTACTGGACTTCTTCACTTTGCTCATCATACCCATCATGTTGGTTGAAACCACCATTACCCTGCTCATATTGATCCGGACTACCTTGACCTTGTTGACCTCTTTGTCGCCTCTTGTTGACCAACATGTTGATACCTTCCATAGCATTTACTTGTCTCGGCGCTTGAACTGTTTGCAACTAAGCTTTTGCCAATTGATTCATTGTTGTAGTTAACTCTGCTATTGCTTGGCTATGGTCGTGGAGCTCTTTGTGCAGGTGAATGGCAGTGGGATCACCCTGTGGCACATTAGCTCGACTTTGCCAAGATGAGGAAGTATCTCCATCTCATCCAAGATCTCACACGCCTCAGCATAAGGTGTGTTCATAAAATTTTCCCATGCTAGCTGGTTCACTACACACTGATTGGTCGTGTTAATGCCACGGTAGAATGTCTGTTGGATCATTGTTTCCGTCATGTCATTGTTCGGACATTCTTTCACCATTGTCCTATATCTCTCCCAGATCTCATGAATTGGTTCATTAGGTTCTTGTTTGAAGGCCAAATCTCATCTCTCAATGTCGCCATATGCCCTGGCGAGAAAAACTTAGCTATAGACTTGTTTACCAACTCATCCCACGTAGTGATGGAATGGTTGGGAAGCCTTTCGAGCCAGTTCAAAGCTTTCCCTCTAAGTGAAAAAAGTAAAAATCTCAATCTCAATGCATCCTCTGACACATTTGTTTGTTTGCTTCCCCAGTAGGTATCCACAAAGTCTTTAAGATGTTTATATGTATTCTGACAGGGAGCGCCTGTGAAGTACCCTTGCTGCTCCAATAAAGTCAACATCGCATTTGTAATTTGGAAATTGCCCGTCCGGATTCAGGGTGGGACAATTGCACTTGTGTATCCTTCATTGGGAAGCACCCGAGGAGCGACTCTTGAAGGAGGCGGGAGAGGGTCTGGAATATTTTCATTGGCCTGGCGGCCTCTTCTTTGTCCTTGAGGTACTAGAGGCACCTCATCTTCGTCATTATCATCTACTTCCTCCCCCGGGAGAACATTTCCAAGAGGATCATTGTTTGCCATGTTGTACCTGAATCAATTGACCCACACAAGTTAGTAAAACAGAAGGAAAGAAAAACAAGACACAAAACTAGTCAGTTAGATAGCCAAAACCGTTTAGATCCCCGGCAACGATACCAAAAAGTGATCGTCTCCAACCCTATACCACTATAGAATGGCAAGAGTGGTCGATGCAACTTTTACCCAAAAGGTCGGGATCGAATCCACAGAGAGATAATATTGGTTTGGATTGGGTTTCTATCTAATCTAGTTATGTGTGATGTTCTTAATTACACTTCTAATCATGCTTTGTCTTGGTTACTATTCTACTTTTAATCACTAATAAAGAATGAAAATAAGCTAAGTATGATATTTTTGTAAAGTTTTCTCAATTGAAAAAAAGGCAATAGGGAAGTGACTTACACCTAGGTGAGTATCTAACGGGATCTAAAACTTAGGGTAAAATTGTTATAATTGGGATCATGATATAGCCATTGCACATAACTACTCACTCTATACCTCTCAGTAGTTTGAGTGACTTTGCCCTAATTGTCTTTTTCAAGCTCAATTGGGTGTTCAAACAATGCAAGAAAAATTGGCTCAAGTCGGGTATTACTATCTCTAGGTTTAACTCTTTAATTGGGGCTATCAATCTCTTGAATGCACCCCAATTCCTCGTTGGTCTGAATTTTCTAGACTTAGTCTCTTTTTCTCAAGAAGTGCCTAAGTCAAAAAAGGTACAAATCAGTGTTTGCAACCACCAATTCAACATTAAACCATAAATCAAGCCAAATATCATTCACTCATAAATATTTAAGCCCTAAAATTGAAAACCTATTAAATACTCACACTAGGGTTGAGCCACAACCCTAGCTAATGGGTTTAGCTACTCATAATCAAAGAAGAAATTAAAGATTTAGATGAAATATAACTCTCATAAAAATGAATTACAAGAGAAGAATGTAAGATTAATGGTTAACCAAGATCTAAAATTACTTAAAATAACAAAAAGATGATGTTCATGTGTTCCTCTCACAACAGATGATCTAAAAATCTGAAAAAGAACTAATACACAGCAAAACTTTTCGGACAAAATTGCCCCTACGGAGGTTCCGCGGACATGGGAAAATGGGCAGCCTCAGTGCTTGGACTAGCGTGGACCGCAGTTCTTCTCTTTTAGGCTGATTCTGAAATTGAGTCTGCTGGGAGGGAAAAACTACCACCGTAGCGCTCCTCCAACCGCGGCCGCGAATATGAGCGCGAACTGAGGTCTTCAATTTGAGCTCCAGACTTGGTTCTCTGATTCTCACTTCCGCTGAGGGCAAGAACTTGACCTCGTCTGCGTTAGAGACACTGATGCCGCGCAATTTTATCGCGGGCAGCGATAACTTGCTAAGCCCAAAATACAACTCTCTGAACCTTGCCACCGCTGAGAGCGTAATCAAGACTGCCTCAGTGGTGGACCCTCCGCGTCCGCGTCTGTTTCTTCGATGTCAGCACCCTTTTGACTAAGCTTTGTACTTGTGTGGGTTTCACTCCTTTATGAGCTGGTTTTGACTTTCTTGTCTCTTTTTGACCAAAAACTACAAACAAGCAAAATAAGTTAGCTTTTGGGAATACTTGTACACACTTTTAATCCAAAACCTAAGCAAAAAGAAGCATAAAATAGGCTAGAATCCCTAGTTATCAGGGGGTCGCGAACGCGTAGATGAGGCTGAGGTGCATTGCGAACACGATAAAGTGCTCGCGAACGTGACAAATAGTTAGCAAGGCATATTTTAGCACTGAATTCAATAAGCTTTGTCATGCTGCTGATTGATGGGTTAATTAATAGCATGCATTAATTCATCTAGTGGATATAGAGAATTTGGTAATGTTACTCGAATTCAGAGTTGAAACTACATGTTATGTCCGTGGAAAAGCACAAGCGCTAATTACATGTCCTTAAAATTCTCTCTTCTATATTATTTTTTAAGATTACTATAGCGTTTGTTCTTTTCACAATATTATTTAAGATATATATTATTGTCGACATTTAGCTTGGCTTGAGATGTAACGACCCGACCGGTTGTTTCGAGCTCTAGCATGGCGTTTGGCGGTTTGAGGTCATCAATAGCTTCACTTCAGGTATTATGACTTGTATGTGTGGTCGAAATTGAATTTCGGGAAGTACAGAGTTAATTTGGAAAGAAAATTCTAATTTTAGAAGCTTTAAGTTGGAAGAATTAACTAAGGTTTGATTGTTGAGTAAACGACCTCGGAATCTAGATTTGAAGGTTCCAACAAGTTCATATGATGATTTTGGACTTGAGCGTATGTCCAGATCGGGTTTTGGGTGATCGGGAGCATTTCGGTGCCTATTGTGGAAAGTTGACATTTTGGAAGAATTTCATAAATTTGGGTTGAAGTGCATTTCAATGTTATCGATGTCCGTTTAGGATTCCGAGTTTGGGAATAGCTCCGTATGGTGATTCTGGTATTGGAAGTGTGTTCGGATGTGGATTTGGAGGTCCGTAGGTCATTTCAGAATCATTTGGCGAAAGTTAGAAATTTGACGGTTTTTGAGAAGTTTGACCGAGAGTGGACTTTTTGATATTGGGGTCGGATTCTGATTCTGGAAGTTGGAGTAGGTATGTGATGTCGAATGTGACTTGTGTGCAAAATTTGAGGTCAATCGGACGTGATTCGATAGGTTTCAGCATCGAATATAGAAGTTTGAAGTTCTAAAGTTCATTAAGCTTGAATTGGGTTGCGCTTCGTGATTTCGATCTTGTTTGATGTGATTGAAGGCTCGACTAAGTTCATAATGTGTTTTGGGATGTGTTGATATAATTGGTTGAGGTCCCGAGGGCCTCGGGTGTATTCCGAGTGGTAAACGGATCGAGTTTAGACTTGGAGAAAATGTTGGGGCTGCTGTCTTCTGTTATAACTGCACCTACGAGGTTTTGGTCGTAGGAGCGGAGCTGTAGAAGCAAAAAGAAGGAGAGGGGGCTGCTTCGCAGAAGCGGCAATGCATCCACAGAAGCGAGTCCGTAAAAACGGACTCTTTGACCGTAGAAGCAAGGGAAGCTGCAGAAGCGAAGAGGAGCATCGCATGAAATTTGAAAGTTGAGGATCAAGGTTGCAGTTCGGTGTTGACAAGAATATCACAAGCTCGGATGAGCAGAAAAGAATTCAAATGTTTAGAGTAGGCCGGTATTGTCTTCAACGTCACCTGAGATCGATGTCATGTGTAAGAGGCTTTGTGCACGGATTTTTGCTGGTCCTTGATTTGCTTTACAACATTAGTATGACCGATGGTATGGATGTGCCAACTTGTTACCTGGTGCGGAAGGTCATGGGAGCGTATCCCACGGGAAGATTGTATAAGTGTAACATGTCGTCACTTGAATGATTGAAGATTGAAATCAAGTATGGAGATTGTGGTACTACCGCTAATGTGAGAGTTTAGGTCTAGAAGGTGCTCTATTCATTTGGTTGTGAACTGAGGATGTTTGTTCCAGATTTGACGGCTGTTCTTGTGTGTCATGGAAAAAGGGTTTGTTATGGATCCCTGAAAGGTTATTGTCCCAATACAGTACGATCTGAATTGGCTTGAGGTCCTTGGATGGATCTAAATGTGAATGTGGGTTGTATATAAGGCCGAATGTGTTCATTTCTGCATAGAGTTGTTTAAGGAAGAGTATTCGGATGTTGGATGTTATTTTGTCGTCTGCTATTTTATGTATTATTGTATTGTGCCATGTGGGTTGTGAGGTGGCTTGATTATTCGCACTCGTGTTGAAATCCCATGTAATTTGTGGTGTTGTGAGAGCAGAATATCTCTCAAGATACAGGTCATTTATTGCACCTTAGTTGTGTTTGAATTTCATGGCATATGGCGATATCTGTCTCCCCAAGATTTGTATTATGCATTTCACGTGATTGTGGCTGATATTCGGGTATTTCGCAAGTATGAGCATTTTAGCTTGGTAAGTATTTCCTTTATAGATTATTATGTGTGTCGGGTGGTACGCCACCACGGGCACATTGTTTGGATCGGGTGGCACGTAGCCACGGGTACATTGTTTGGATCGGGTGGCACGCTGCCACAGGTATCATGATAGGATCAGGTTGCACGCCGCAATGGTATTATGTGTGGATCGGGTTGCACGTTGTAACAGTGTGATGTTGAGTACAATTTCTCATATCTATTCTTGTGTATTTTGTTTCTCATGTTCTGAGGAGGGTTCATAACATCTTCTCGGTTATTTAATTAGTTATATGGGTTGAGTAGTTCTTTCCAGGGTTCATTTTTCCTTTGGTATCACATTCGAGTTTGTAGCTTGTTGGCACATTGTGGCATCATATGAGACATTTGGCCTTGTACCAGGTGAGACGAGATTATTGGAACCGGGATTAGTATGATCAGAATTATGTGAAGCATATTAAAGAACAAATACCGTTATTTGGTTCATAATGAAGTAATAGTTCTTGTCAAGAGGAGGAACTCAATGATTTGTTGACAGTTGGTTATGGATTTCTACACATCTCTTCCGTCGTGGAAGCATCACAGGAGTTGGAATAGTACTTATATATGTCATGAGGTGTGTTGTGAGCATCGGATTCGTGGGATTTCGGCTATTGTTATTAGAGGGTGTTATTATGGTCATGTGAATTATGCGGTGCATGGCGTGGATTTAGCAAAAGTATGCAATCATGTATTGGTGCATCGTGTAGTGATGGATAAGTGTTCATATGACGGAAACAGGCCTGGCAGAGAATTTCGGACGTTGGAATTGAGCCCTAAGGCTTATTTGACTAAGTAAAAGGGAGAATCTTCAAACTGGCTCGAGCTAGTGTGCTCATCTGAGTTGTGGTAGCACGGGTAGGTGCACGAGATTTTAAACAGTGATTTCAGACAACTCCAGAGCAGATGTTAGCACGTTCGAGGACGAACGTATGTTTAAGTAGGAGAGAATGTAACGACCCGACCGGTCGTTTTGAGCTCTAGCATGGCGTTCGGTGGATTGAGGCCATGAATAGCTTCACTTCAGGTATTATGACTTGTACGTGTGGTCGGAATTGAATTTCGGAAAGTTCGGAGTTAATTTGGAAAGAATTCTAATTTTAGAAGCTTTAAGTTGGAAGAATTGACTAAGGTTTGATTTTTTGAGTAAACGACCTCGGAATTGGGATTTGAAGGTTCCAATATGTACGTATGATGATTTTGGACTTGGGCATATGTTCGGATCGGGTTTTGGATGACCCGAGAGCATTTCGGCACCTATTGTGGGAAGTTGGCATTTTGGAAGAATTTCATAAATTTGTGTTGAAGTGCATTTCAATATTTATCGATGTCTGTTTGGGATTCCAAGTCTGAGAATAGCTCTGTATGGTGATTCTGGTATTGGGAGCGCGTCTGGATGTGGATTTGGAGGTTTGTAGGTCATTTCAGAGTCATTTTGGCAAAAGTTAGAAATTTGAGGTTTTTGAGAAGTTTGACCAGGAGTGGACTTTTTGATGTTGGGGTCAGATTCCGATTCCGGAAGTTGGAGTAGGTCTGTAATGTCGAATTTGATTTGTGTGCAAAAATTGAGGTCAATCAGACGTGATTCGATAGGTTTCGGCATCGAATATAGAAGTTTGAAGTTCTAAAGTTTATTAAGCTTTAATTGGGTAGAGATTCGTGATTTCGATGTTGTTTGATGTGATTTGAAGGCTCGACTAAATTCGTAATGTGTTTTGGGACATGTTGGTGTAATTGATTGAGGTCCCAAGGGTCTTGGGTGGATTCCGATGGAAAACGGATCGAGTTTGGACTTGGAAGAAATGTCGGGCTGCTGTCTTCTGGTGTAACTGCACCTGCGAGGTTTTGTCCGCAGGTGCAAAGCCGCAGATGCGGCCAAGAGGGTCACAGAAGCGAAAAGAAGAAGAGGGGGCTGCTTTGCAGAAGCGGCAATGCAGCCGCAGAAGCGAGTCCGCAAAAGCGGACTCTTCGACCGCTGAAGCGAGGGAAGCCGCAGAAGCAAAGAGGAGCATCGCATCTGCGGAGCTCAGAAGCGACTAAGGACAGCAGATGCGAGGGGTCGCTGGGCAGAGGAAGATTTTTATAAACGGGACTTGGCCAATTTTTCTTCTATTTTTCACTTGGTGGAAGCGATTTTGGAGAACTTTAGAGAGGGATTTTCATCAAGCAACACAAGGTAAGTGATTCCCACTTACTGCAAGTTAAATACATGGATAATATAAGGATTTAAACATGAAAATTTGTGGAAATTTGGGGTTTTGGTAGAAAAACCTAGAAATTAGTATTTTTGGATTTTGACCACGAATGTGGGCATGGAATTTGGAATAAATTATATATTTGAGTTCGTGGTATTATGGGTAAAGTTTATCTTCGAAAAATTTTGAAATCCGGGCACGTGAGCCCGAGGGTGATTTTATCGACTTTTCGAACGAAATTGAAAATTATTATAAATTGCATTACAATGAGTATTAGAGTATATATTTATGGATTTGCAAATTTATTGAATAGTTTTGGAGCGATGGGATCCAGTTTAAGTTGTTTAAAAGACTTGGGAGCCGGCTATGGAACTTTAGAGCAAGGTAAGTCTCCTTTCTAACTTTGTAAGAGGGAATTTACTCCATAGGTGAATTGAATTAATATGTGCTTCTATTTGTAGGGGGCTACGTACGCACGAGGTGACAAGAGTCCGTACGTAGCTACTAATTATGCCTATGTCCAGGTAGTTTTAGGTTTATATCATGTCTTGTTGATACCGTTATTTGATTATGTTTATTATTTACCTTGAAAAGAATTGAGACCGAGTACACTTATTAAATGCCTTGAAAAGAGTTGAAATTGAGGATTTCGACACTTGAAAGTTTTCATTTAAATTTCGTATTTTATAAAAGAATTTAAAAATATTATAATGACTTATGTGCAACCGTGTCGCAAATATATTCCGCGAGTGGGGTAAATTTCGACTACTCTCATGGGAGAGGGTCGTTCGCCTCGGCAGGTTAATATATGCATCTATGGTTTGTGTTGTTCGACCCTCGGCAGTGCACAGTTTGTATTTATATGTTGGTTCGTGTTGTTCGACCCTCGGCAGTGCACAGTTTATATTTATATGTTGGATCGGGTCGTACGACCTCGACATGACTTGCGCATGATAACTCTTTAGAAATAATAATAATTGACATTTCCTTATTGGCTTAAGATATAAATTGTTAAATGATGAAAATGAATTTGGGAATCTTTATTAGTAAAAAGAATTGTTGATTATTTTCGGTTATTAAATTTTTCAGCTATGTTATGTATTTCATGCTTAAATATAATATCGGCATTTTATTGTTGGCCCATAGTAAGTGTCGGAGTCGATCCCTCGTTACTACTTCTTCGAGGTTAGATTGGATACTTACTGGGTACGCGTTGATTTACGTACTCATACTACACTTGCTGCACATCTTTGTGCAGGTACATATATGTCTACTGACCTTGTGATAGCAGAGCATAGTAAATGGGAGAATTTAGGTGAGCTGCATTCCTTATTACGACCCGTGGCTAGCAGAGTCTCCTTCAGAGTATTTATATTTTTCTTATCCAAATTTGTATTTCGGACGGATGTTGTATTTCATTTTACATTCCTAGTTGATGCTCATGCACTTGTGACACCGGATTTTGGGGTAATTATGGGTTGTTCAGTATTGAAATTGTGGAAATATTTTTATTTACTCTGTGAATTCCATATTTTACTGTTAAATTGAAGGAAATTATGATTTCATAAATACTAGAATGAGTAATTAAGTTAATCAAGTATTGCTAGTTTGTCTGACAGCAGTGTTAGGTGCCATCACAGCCTTTAGAGGATTTTGGGTCGAGATTTTTGAGAACTACCTTCTTACAAAACGAAAGAAAATCTTCATTGTTATCGAAAAGAAAGCACTTTTGATTTGGATTATGATGTTATCTTTCGATCATTCAGACATTCACTGAGGAGTATGCGTTTATTTATTGTACTTGAGGAGTTAAAAGTCATGTTTTAATAGAAAAAGCATAGTCAGTTACAGAACCGGAAAAAGAAGCAAAAGCATAGGCAGCAGTTGTTACCTTAATGCGTTTGAAATAATAATTACCCTCAGAGGGGAGCCTTGGCGTAACAGGTAAAATTGTTGTCATGTGACCAGGAGGTCAGTAGGTTCGAGCGTCGAAATAGTATCTTGCAGAATATAAGATTCCCTTAAAATCAATGTTGAAAGATGTTTTTTCTTGGAATGAAGATGAGCTCTTGGTACATCTATTGTTCAGAAACAGAATTAGGACAACTTGAAAATGACTATGGAAAGATTCAATATTCTAGAGAAATATTCCCCTTCATGATTTTGTTATTAATTTCTTCATTTAATACAATTAAAAGATTCACAGGGAAGATGCATGGTCTAAAGTCTGTAATAATGTTTGTGAAAAGGTCGAATAATACAGTAACTGCAGAAAGTCTCGGAACAACTGAAGTGACAATGTTATGAAGATCAAAGTTCTTAGTCCCTCATCATTTAGTGAAGAAGGTAAAATAGTAATAAGTATATACGATAAAATAGGGCCAAGGACAACAGAGAAACATACTTATCTGGACGGGATTAATGGGCGATCAAGAAGGCCCATGGCCTAAGTTGGTCGCCTCTATTGCACTTTAGAGGGGAGTTCGCCTAATCTCGACCCAAGTAGTCAAGCCTACGCTATAATTTGCAATAGTGTAGTCAAGCGTTCGCGAGCCCCTAACCAATTCAAAGCACAATTAGTTTTTTAAGTGTGTCATTAACAAGCCTATCAATTGGCTTGAGAACACATTCTCAACTCTCCTCTTAGAGCATGTTTGGAAAGCCACCTAAGAACTGGATTTGTATGTAATTTGGTGTAATTACACAGTTTGGCATGTTTATTTGGCCAAGTAATTATTTGGTCAGCATGAAATTGGGTGTACAGTCAAACCTCTCTATAACAGTATCCCTATATAATAGTAATTCACTATAAAATCCAAATTTTTCTTAGAACCGATTTTTTAAGTTATATTTTACCTCTCTATAACAGTTGTTTACCTATAACAACAACATCCATATTTTTGTAGCAGAACACTCTTTGTAAAATTACCCCTCTATAACAGTCATATTGAATTTTTAAGGTTACTAATACAACAACAACAACAACAACAACAACCCAGTATAATCCCACAAGTGGGGTCTGGGAGGGGTAATATGTACGCAGACCTTACCCCTACCCCGAAGGGTAGAGAGGCTGTTTCCAGGAGACCCTCGGCACAAAAAAAACAACAGGAGCCGATATATTAGTACCATAAAAATGCATAATACAATAACAATAATATAAGAGATATGAAATACAGAATACGAAATACGAAATAAATGGCTGATATAGTAAAAACTAGCAGGTAAAGCCCTGCATCAATAGACGACCAATGACATTCTTAGTCTAACTCCTAACTAGTTAGTCTCACTCTATTGTGCTGTAGAGATATTCACAACTTTCCCCTAACCTACAACCTTAATGCACACAATCTTTTCCATTGCACAAAGTTTCTATTTGCATAAGGTATAAGATTTGAAGATTTGCACATGATATCTTTTCCATTTGGACAAATGCCAAAAATATTTAGATAGAAGATTTAACTGTTAAGCTCTTAGATTGTCTTCAAGTGAAAGCTATTGGATACACTTTTGCTGAAAATTTGGATACGAATCTTCGCCAATACAAGCGTTATATCGCTAGTAAGAGAATGAGATCTACGAAACAAGCTATAATTATAAAGTTCTTCCATTAATCTTGAAAGAATTTATTTTTCTAAGTAGTTTTAAATGTGTGTCGTAGCGTTTAAATCTTTATACACTTAATTATAAATTTATTAATAATATATTAGCTTTCTTCAATATTTAACTAATAAAATATGCATATCTTTTGAGATTTTAAATTTAAATAATTTTCTTATTTTTTTTTGAAACATTAGAAAAGGAAAAATAATTGATATTGGATAATTTTATCTATAACGGCCAAAAAATATTTAAATGTCAAATGTTGTTATAAGTGTATAACAACCATTCACTACAACAGCCAAAAAATATTGAAACAAACGAGGCTGTTATAGAGATGATTGACTGTAATTGGAAGGGTGTAATTACACTCTCGAATTCACAAAAGGAAGGTGAGAATTGGTGGTGATTATACTACGTAATTACAAGGTTACTTTTTAATTCTTTCCTTTTATTTTTATTTTAACTTATTTTCTTTATAACTTTTTATTATTTTAACTTCTTTTTATTTTTTATTTTATTTTTTGATTATGTTTTTAATTTTTAATTTTAAAATATATTTTTCTTTGTACATTATTTGTCTTTTATTTTCTACCTTTACTTCTTGTGATTACATGTAATTGCTCGTAAATTTTATTTTTTATTTATTTTATTTTCTTCATTTAGCGTAACTGTGTTATTATTCTAGTTTTTGAAACTACACCTCCTAATATTAGAAATAACGAGTCATTAACAAACTTGGCATAAAATGTGTGATATCATTAAAGTAGTATTTTGTTGCTAAATGAGGTTATAAACTTATTATGTTTTCTGATCGAAAGTTGTATTGGAACTTATTTTTATTATATTGGAATTTTGACATATGTTAAACAATTTTTTGTTTTGGATTTTGAAATTGTGTTATATTTATGGCTCCAATTTACTTATTTTAGTAGTATTGGCTTGTTATTATACATTGCATTGCATGTTGTTCAATTTTTAGTTAGAATTGATAGATTTATTTTGTCAAATATTTGAATAATGTTATTCCAATATATTTATAAATATTAATTTATTTAATCAAACATGCATTCCATGATGTTTACAAAACGTATGTTTTTAGTTTTTATAATTAATTAAACTAAATATTATTAATTTAGAAAATATATATATCAATTATTTGTACTATAATAGTTATAAATATATGATTAGTAATTAATGTATATTCAAGAAAAAATTTGCATCTTAAATACCAAAACTAATATCATTTATACTTAAAAAAATTATTTATAGCCATGTCTTTATTATATTATCTTTTAAGTTTTGATAATTATTTCATTTAAAATTTAATCTAGCTATGTAATTACACTTGTGCAACCAAATATACGCTTGTAATTACACTGTAATTACGTTAAATAAACTGGTCGTCATAATTACTATATTGTGTAATTACCACCATAGTAATTACATCAATTCTGATTGTCGGATGACTTTCCAAATAGACCCTTACAGTGATGTCCTATTTTCTGAGTTTTGGAAGGGCTTTAGGGAATTCTTCTCTATTTGATTGTAAGTAAAATCGTGTCTTTCTTTTTTTGTAAAAAAAAAAAAATCTATATAACCTCGTCGAATGTTTGATTCTCCACCTTGTAATCCCTTCCCATTTTCCCCTCCCCCTACCACCTATTTAAAAAAAAAGTGAAAAAACATTGTAATTCTTACATAGTTTGGAACAACTTTAAATTTTGTAATCCAGGAAGTTTTAGGATATTTTTGAGGAAATATCTTTAAATATATTAAACAAGCTTATACGTATAGAAAATACATTATATCTTGTCCAACTCCAATCAAACTCGTCAACTCAATGAAACTGAAACTTTAAAATATAGTTAGAATAAACAATAAGGTAGTTGTAGTTTATTTTGGTCATAGTTGTTGACTTATAAAGACGTTAGAAGAATTAAATACTCCTTCCTTTTTTTCGCCTTGCCTCCCACACCGACAAGCAACCCAGGCAAGGAAGTACTTATATTTCATTGCAGCAACACAGATGGACACGACCTTACTTGAACAGGATCTGTTCTATAGGCTCGTACCACTGTATCCTTGAGTTCTAAGGAGACAGAAAACCAAGTCTGGTTGATGAGGCATGGCCAATAGACCAGAGCGTGATTAACAATAGCTCCCATAGCCCACGGGTTATGATGCCGTAGATGATCGTTCTTTGCCCCAACCTCGGTGTGCTGAGATGGTCTAATGGCTGTCTGACAGACTCTTTAATCTTTTTTGCTATTTTTCCTGATTTACTTTTGAAAATAACTAAGGAAAGATTCCATGGTCTTTAGTTTATACCTAATGTTTCATGTTGTCCAATTTCAAGGAGGCTTTGTAGAAGTTATTTTTTTGTTGATTTACTTTTGAAAATAACTAAGGAAAGATTCCATGGTCTTTAGTTTATACCTGATGTTTCATGTTGTCCTATTTCAAGGAGGCTTTGTAGAAGTTATTTTTTTGTGTGCGACTATTATTGATGTAGGAGGCTAAATTGCATGTTAACTGCATCATAGTTAAACTAGTATTGTTAATGTCACACTTTATTAAGCTAAGCAGCAGGATTTGGAGAAATACTGCCAGTCATGATTTTGTTATTAATTTGTTCTTTTAATACGGAGAGAAATATGCACAAGGAAGATGCATAGTGTTTGGTCAAAGGTTGAGTTACATATTAGATGTGGTAACCGTGGGAAGTCTCTGAAAACTTGAAATCCAATATTGATATACAAATCGAAGAATGATCACTCAATCCCACATCGTCAAGCGAAGAAGATAGAAAAGTAGTGAAGGTAAACTATAAAATAAGGCCAAGGACAACAAAGAACCATAATTACCTGGACGGGGTCGATGGGCGATCAATAAGGCCCATGGCCTAGGTTGGTGATCTCTATTGCACTTTGGAGGGGTGCCCGCCTAAGGTCGGCTCAAGTGGTCGAACCTATGTCATAATTTGTGGCAGCGGGGGCCTGCATTCGCGCAGCTCCTACTTAATCCAAAGTTTAATTATTTGCCAATTTTTTATCTGTGAACAAGTAGAAGCGAACGAAGACTTTGGTCGGCATCCAATAAAAAAACTTTGCCGAAAAAACCGGTCGAAGTCTATCGGTATTATCCAACAAAAATCAATGATATTTTTAATTATGCAACTAAAAAATGCACCATTTTGGAATCAAACCGGGGTATGTATAGTGCTAAGGTACTATTCTACCACTGGTGCATTTTGGTTTAAGGTTTTCTTTTCTTTTATTTATACTTTTTAATTGTATTTTCGAGCAAAAAGAATCGATCGATTTTGGTTTTATTAAAAAAAAAAAAAATTATCGATCGAAATCGGTTGATGTTTTAATATGACCTACTGAAATAACTAATTCGGTCGGTGTTGAATATTGATTTTAATTTATTTTAAATGAAAATACGACCAAAGTTGGTCTGTTTCTTGAAAAATAAATTTTGTGGGATACAAAAATAGTTTTCCGTATTTTTGCGCAAAAAATCGACAAAAGCTGGTCGGTTTCATAAAAAAGAATTAAAAAATAAAATATCTTTAAAAGTCGACCGACTTTGGTCGGTTTTTCGGCCATTATTTTTACCGACCGAAGTCGATCGGTTGGCCGCGATCAATTTTGAACCAATTTTTAGTGGTGAATGGCCTAGTGAATAATCTTAAGAAAGGCTTTATGGATATCTTGTTTAACTCCTTTATTTGTGTCTAGGCAAATTATTGTATGAGGCAAAATCCGACCGAGGAAATTCAGTACGAAGAGATGATTATCATGAGAAATTTGTAACTTCTCATGGGCAATGTGGCCGAAGTCGACCAGTGATCAACGAAACAAGTCGTCAAGCGTCCAACCACGACCGAGGTTGAGTAGAGGAGATAGAAGCAATTGCTAGTTTTATATTGGGATCTTCAAAAGGAATATTCTCTCTGTTTGTACTTTTAGGGGTTTTTTGGGAATATCCCATATAAATAGAAGGAGAGATAAGGCAAAGAGCATGTAATATTATATATGATAAGAACATTTTTGAAAAGTAAGCTCTCTAGATAAATACAAAGAACAACTTTCTGGAGAGGTTCGACTCTTTCAGGATTCTCAATTGTCATTTCCACCAGATCCGAGAAAGTGCCCAATTTTATCTTATATCCCTGTCATTCATCATTGTCAGAAGGAAGAATCATTCACCTCATTCAATATTGGGTGAATCTTTATCCTTATTTATATTTATTGCAATTTTTGGTTATTTAATACTTGATACTTTATGTACATTGTTACATTCGGCACATGTATTGCTTGCACATTAATTCCATTTCTCCACCTTTCGTGCTATCAATCCAAGAATTGAAGTTATTAGCTTTAACTAGTATTAACTCTACTTAATAACTGATTAATTAGTTTAACCAAAGATTATCCTCTTTTGGTCAAACAATTTGGCGCCGTCTGTAGGGACTTCCTAGTCAAAGTCTTTGTTTCTTTCAGATCTAAAAGAAAGCAACACAAACCTTATCTTTTCTTGCGTGCATAGTTTAACATGGCAGGTAAAGGCGAGGAAAGAATGAAAGCAGTAGCCGATCTTACTACCAACCTCCTAAACACTATTAACGAAGTCACTGGAATAGACACTGAGGACGTGACATCAAATGCCTCCCCCAGATAGAGTGGTTCACGCCTCCCTCACGACAGCATCACAACCTCACACGGTAAAGGGGCCTCTACATCCACAAAGGAAGAGGCACCACCAACAGAGAAAAGGTTGCTCGAGGCGTGGTTGACAAACACGCTGACAAACATTCTCGACAAGCCCGCCCAAAGGACGAACAGAGAAAATGCGAGAGTCTGCGTCACATCAGAGACAGACGAGCAGCGCGGCCCTCCGCTTTGACATGTATTACTCACAACGTTAGTGATGCAGGTAACGACACCCAAACAACCATTTTGAGAAAGATGGAGGAGATGGAGAACAAGAATAAAATGTTATGTGACCAAGTGAAAGAGCATCAAGAAAGGGTAGACAAAATACCAGGCGCCCCAAAACCCTTACCAAAAAGGGACGCCAACCGTTTGTTGAGCAACCGTACAGTGAAAAAGTTGCACCATACGCCATACCTAAAACCTTCAAAATGTCTTCGTACTTGAAAATATACGATGGCACAATGGACCCTGAGGATCACGTGACCCACTATGTCACCGCAGTAAAAGGAAATGACCTCGCCAAAGAACAAGTGTCTTCCATATTACTGAAGAAGTTTGGCAAAACCCTCACCGGGGGAGCACTAACTTGGTACTCACAACTACCTGCACACTCCATAGAGACGTTCGAGGAAATGGCCGACAAGTTTGTAACTGCCCATGCCGGGGCTAAACAAGCAGAGGCGAGAGTGAATGACATTTTTGCCATTAAACAGTCACCCGGTGAAGGGCTAAGAGATTTCCTCACCTAATTCAATCGTGTGAGGATGACCTTACCAAATGTATCAGAGGGAATGGCAGTAGCAGCTTCCAGAGCTGGTTAAATAGGAACGATTCGAGGGCAACCAGAAAATTTCTAAGCCGACTCATGAAGTATCCCCCAACCACTTGGGACGAGATACACAACGCCTACTGCGCTAAATTGCGAGATGACGAGGACGACCTCAACGGGCCAACTCAACGGCTGACCTCAGCCCAAATGGAATCTAGGAAAGACCAAAGAAATGACAACAGAAGGGACCATGCAGGCACGTAACCCAACCGTGAAAAACATCAACCATATGTTAGAGTCGTTGTCATACCCCCTCCCGATCATAGCGACAGCCCATCTGGGCCGCTAACAGGGACTCACTGAAGTGAAAGAGGTATGTCGCCACTACTATTTGCTCACAATTTATGCATTTCTCCCTCACAAATAGTCTACACCCTAGAGAAGCTCAGCCCAAAAGTAAAGTGGCCGCAGAAGATGAAGTCCGACCGAGAAAGTCAAACGCCCTCTGCGAATTCATCAGGAACGGGGCCACAAAAACGAGGACTACACCACTCTCAGGCAAGAGGTGATGAACATGCTTCACCAAGGACATCTGAAAGAACTTTTGGGCGATTGAGGAGGGACAAACTTTGCTCGAGGACACGAACAACATCAGGGTCCACCAAAACCACCCTCCCTAACTCGAACCATCCAAATGATCATCGGAGGAGTCGAGTACGCGTCAATCAACAACGTAAAATTCATGACCACCCACAAGCTAAAACAGTCAATTACTCATGAACGGTATGACGAACTCCAAGAGAATATCATCTTCGATAAGTCGGATACCCATGATTTGGTCTTTCCTCATTTTGACGCCCTTGTTATTACTTTGCGCATTTTAGATACTGACGTAAAATGCATTATGGTCGATGATGGGAGCGGTGCGTGCATTGTCCACCCTCGAGTTCTCGCACAAATGAAGCTCGAGGATAGGATAGTGATACACTGCATCACACTAACGGGTTTTAACAATACAGTTCAACGGACATCTGGAGAAAGCACGCTACCCGTCCTAGTCGGCGGCGTCACTTTGGAGACCATATTCCACATCATAGACCAGGATACGACAAACAACGCCATCATAGGTCTCCCCTAGATATATGTCATGAAAGTCGTCCCCTGCAGCCTATATCAAGTCATCAAATTTCCCATCCCTTGGGGAGTATTTAGCACCCGAGGAGAGCAATGCACTGCCCAAGAATGTTATTGCATCACCCAAGACTGCACAAACACCTAACAATTGAAAGGCAAAGTCGAGGCCGCATAACAATTAACAGGGTCGGGGTCGGGTGATGATGAAGAGAAAAATGTCATCAGGGACCCCGAAATCATAGAAGCCACAGGGTCGACCGTAAAGGATTTTGACCCGTACAACTCGACAAAGACGACCGCAGCAAAAAAACCTACATCGGCCACAAACTTTAGGAACCAGGTAAATTCCCTCAATTTTTAGCTAACAACGCAGACTTGTTTGCCTTTTCCCATGCAGATATGTCGGGCACCCCGAAAGAAATAGCGACACATAAGTTGAACGTCGACCCGTTTTACCACCAGTGCGGCAAGTTAGACGGAAATTCAACTCTGCAGTAAATGATGCGACCCGCGATGAAGTTGAAAAACTGCTGGAAAATGGCTCTATCAGAGAATCAAAGTACCCTCAATGGGTCGCCAATGTGGTCATGGTGAAAAAGAAGAATGGAAAATGGTAGATGTGTGTAGAATTCACATATCTGAACAAAGCCTGCCCGAAAGACTAATTTCCACTACCCCATATCAACCAGCTCATTGAGCAACGGACGAGCACGAGCTATTAAGCTTCTTGGACGCCTACTCGAGCTACAACCAGATCCTCATGTAGGAAGGATACCAAGAGAAGACCACTTTCATCACTCACCAAGGGACATTCTACTGAAGAGTGATGCCTTTCGGATTGAAAAACGCGGGGGCATCGTATCAGAGGTTGGTGACAAAAATGTTCAAAGACTAACTCGGCAAAACCATGGAAGTCTACATCGACGACATGTTGGTCAAGTCAAAAAATAAAGAGGATGACATCAACCACTTGAAAGATGCCTTCGACATACTCAGATGATACGGTATGAAATGGAACCTGATAAGTGCACCTTCGGCGCAACCTCGGGAAAGTTCCTCGGCTTCTTGGTATCACAACGGGGCATCGAGGTCAACCCTAACCAAATCAAAGGTATAGAAGGAATACCAAAGAATCTAACCAGTAAAAAATAGGTGCAAAAACTGACCGGCCGCATAGCCGCCCTTTCGAGGTTCATCTCAAGGTCCTTTGATAGATGCCATAAATTTTTTGGCGTACTTAAGAAAGACAATGGACTCCAATGGAACTCCGAGTGCGTCAAAGCCTTGAAAGAATTAAAGTCGTACCTGTCTTCACCCCCACTGCTTGCTATGGCAGAACCTAGGGAACGTCTCCTCGTCTACCTGGTCATGTCTGATGTGGTCGTGAGTGCGGTCCTGGTCCGACATAACAAAGGTACACAATCTCCTATCTATTATATTATCAAAACTGTGGTTGACACCGAAATGAGGTACCCACACTTCGAGAAGTTAGCCCTATTTTTTGTCGTAGCTTCACGAAAGTTGAGACCCTACTATTAATGTCACCCCATCTCGGTGGTCACGACCTTTCCCCTAAGGAGTATTCTTCAAAAGCCCAGGTTGTCGGGCAGATTGGACAAATAGGCCATAGAATTGAGCGAGCTAGATATGACCTATCAACCGCGATCGACGATAAAGTCAAAGTGCTCGCTGACTTCATCGCGAATTTCAGCACAAAAATGCCTGAAGTCGAAAAGGAAGTCACCCGTACTTCCTCCAGAATACACTACCTATGGGTTTTGTATATTGATGGCGCCTATAACGCGTCAGTATTGGGTCTGGGACTCGTGCTCGAGGTCCCAACAGGCGAAGTAATTCACCAGTCCATAAGATGCCCAGATATGACTAGCAACGAAGCTGAGTACGAGGCCGTGATTTCAGGGCTAAAGTTAGCACTCAAGTACGGAGCAAAGCGAGTCGTCCTATGGTGCGACTCTCAGCTCGTTGTCAATCAAGTCATAGGGACTTTCCAAATCAAGGAACAAAGACTACAAAAATACCAGGTCGAGATCTGCAAGTTGTTACCCGAGTTCGACGAATGCCAGATCGACCAAATCCCTTGAGCATATAATATCAAAGTAGACGACCTTGCCAAACTGGCAACGGCCACTAAAAACATAATCGTAGAAGGGAACATGATCACTCTCCTCCACTCATCGATTGATCAAATCGAGGTAAGAAATATAAACCTAACTTGGGACTGGTGCAATCGTATAGTCACATATGTGCAGGACGGAGTGCTTCCAGACGATAAAAAAGAAGCTACGAATGCGGTCGGCTAGATACATCGTCATCAACAACGACTTGAATAAAAGAACGTATGGCGGCCCCCTAGCAAAATGCTTAGGCCCAAACCACATGCGACACATTTTGGAGGAAGTCCATGAAGGTCACCGCGGAGCTCATGCCGGCAATTAAGCCCTAGTCAGATGCCTCATATGAGCAGGATACTATTGGCTTACAATGAAAAAAAACTGCCGACTTCGTAAAAAAATATGAACAATGCCAAAAATACAACCCTATGATCCACCAAGTGGGCGAGCAACCCCACTCAGTCATCTCGGCTTGGCCTTTCATCAAATGGGGGATGGACATCGTCGGACCCCTCCCAGTGGGACGAGGTAATGTACGATTTCTTTTAGTTTTAACTGACTCTTTTTCAAGTGGGTGGAAGCAGGTGTGTTCGCCTAAATACGGTTACAATAAGTAATCGCCTTCATATGGAGGAATATCGTGTGTCGATTCGGCCTTCCCAGAGAAATTAGTTGTGACAATAGGCCTCAATTTACTAGAAAAAAGATCGTCGAGTTCTTCGAGAAATGGCATATTAAGAAAATACTCTCCACGCCATACAATTCCACACGTAAATATGCAAGCGGAGTCCTCCAACAAGTCAATATTGAATATCATGAAGAAGAAGATCGAGAACGCCAAAGGGGCTGTGGCCATAGTTGCTGCCGGAAGTGCTATGGGCATACCCCAAAATGCCAAAAACAAGCACAGGAGAAACATCATACCCACTGGTCTATGGGACTGATGCAGTTATACCGGTCGAGGTCGGAGAACCAAGTCTAAGGTACTATCACGAAAGCGAGCCGAGAAACGACGAAAGTAGGAGGCAAGACCTCGACGAGACTGAAGAACAAAGCGACATGGCGTACATAAGGATGGTCGCCCAGAAACAACAGGCAAAGCGATACTACAACAAAAAAGCCAAGATCGAACCGCTCAAAGTCGGGGACTACGTACGCAAAGCCAAAACACAGGCAAACAAGAATCCACGAGAAGGAAAGCTAGGGACTAATTGGGACATCCCATACAAAATTACGGTGGCAGCAAACAAAGGGTCATTCCAACTAGAAACGATGGAAGGAAAGCTACTACCAAACAACTGGAACATCGCCCACCTCAAGTACTTCAACTTCTAAGAAAAGATATTCTCCGAGACGTACTCTTTTTCCCTCACCTGAGTTTTGTCTTAATTGGGTTTTCTCGAAGAGGTTTTTAACGAGGCGATGAGGAGAACATCTCGAAGTTAAGCATGAGCAAGTGATAATACAAGTTAGCAAGTTCATTTGAATAATATTATGATAATATATTTATAAATATTAATTTATTTAATCAAACATGCATTCCATGATGTTTACAAAACGTATATTTTTAGTTTTTATAATCAATTATCTGTGCTATAATAGTTATAAATATATGATTAGTAATTAATGTATATTCAATAAAAAATTTGCATCTTAAATACCAAAACTAATATCATTTATACTTACAAAAAATTATTTATAGGCATGCCTTTATTATATTATCTTTCAAGTTTTGAAAATTATTTCATTTAAAATTTAATCTAGCTGTATAATTACACTTGTGCAACCAAATATACGCTTGTAATTACACTGTAATTACGTTAGATAAATCGGTCGTCATAATTACTATATTGTGTAATTACTAAGTTGTGTAATTACCACCATAGTACGTACATCAATTCTTATTACCGGATGGCTTTCCAAATAGACCCTTACAGTGATGTCCTGTTTTCTGAGTTTTGGAAGGGCTTTAGGGAATTCTTCTCTATTTGATTGTAGGCAAAATCGTATCTTTCTTTTTCTGTAAAAAACAAAATATGCATATTGTAGACACCTGATTTTGGACCCTCCCCGAGAATTTTCACATTTTTAGCATAAATATGTAATCTAGGTCTAATATAGCTATTTTGACTATTTTACTTTATTTCGTTGCAAAAAGAAAAATTACAAAAATATATATATAAATTTTTTGTTTATGTATTTCTCATAAACTTGAAAAATACAAAAAAAAAATAGTACCTTATTTTGTACTTTACATAATTTCGAAAATTACCAAAAAATAGTTCTATTAATGTTTTGTAGTCATTTTAATTTTGAAAATAATACAAAAAAAAAATATACTTTATATTTTATCTTTATATAAAAACGAAAATTACAAAAAAAATAGTTTTATTAATATTTTGTAGCTATTTTAAACTTGAAAAAATATTAAAAAGATATAGTTTTGTTTTAAATATTAGTCTTATTTTTGGTAGTTATTTTGCTTACATAGGATTAGTTAAGCAACGTCGTGTTCTTATTTTCGGATCCGGGCAAAAGAATAATATTCGGGTTCAAACTACCCGGTTTTAGGCCTAATTTTCGGACCTAGCCCATAATAATCTGAGTCCACCACACATGGGGGACATGCGTGGGGAACACGGACGGAACACGACACACGGGGAACCCACCACGCGTGGGGGACACAAGTCTTGAACCCCACCACGCGTGGGGCTCATTTTCCTTGGCAAGGGGTACTAAATACACGGACAAAGGGAGGGGAAAAGGGGTTGGAACGAAGGGACTTTGAAAAATTTGAAAAACGTGCACTCTTCATGCTTCTTCTTCCTAAAGAAGAAGAAGAAAAAAACCTAGCAAGACCTACCCCAAAACCAGTCGAAACCCCTACTCCCTCACGTCCAAAACGCCACCACCAAACGTCCGTCAACCACCAGCCCCCCCCCTCGTCTTCACTGTCCCCCAGCACCAAGACCAACAGCAACAACCTACCAGCCCGTCAACTCACTGCCGCTCCCAGCTCAGTCATCGACCACCGCCCAAACGACTGCCTGCAGGTCCAGCCATGAACGACCACTCCTCCTCCTCCTAGCTCCATCAAACCAGTCCGGCAATCCTCCATTAAAGCCGACGACCACAGCTGTTGTTGCTGCGTCGTCACTGACCATAACCCCGCTGCTCCCTCGTCGTCCAGTCTTGGTCGACCAAACAGTGCCCCCCTCGTCATCATTGCACATCGTCAACACCACCCTAAGCGACGACCATGGCCGCCTGAAACCTGCGTTGTCCCCACTCCTTCACGTCCGGCTTTATCACGCCCATCGTCCACTGCCCAAACGACCACCCATAGCCTCCTTCCTCACATCCAAACGACCCCTTCTGTTGCATTTTCTCGCACCAACCTGCTGCGTCGAGAAAACCCAGCAGCAACCAACATCTCGTGCGTTGACAGTTTGGGCCGAGCTTTCAGTTTCCATTGAGGTCGTCGTTGTTCGTTGAGGTCCGGTACACCGAGGTGTTTGTTCGAGGTTTCGTCATTGTTCCTCGTTCAGTGAGGTCCGGCTTGAGTTCCGTCGGGGTCGTGTTTTACGTTCCGAGGTTGTCGAGGTTCACATGTTATTGTTCTCCGTCCTTTGTTTCATTTCGTTCGTTTCACATAACACGGTTCAAGGCGAATGAGAGTATTTGATATTGATGAATGTCAACAATGCAATTTTTTGTTGTTTTGTTAAAAATGTTTATTTTATGGATAGTTACTGCATGCTTAAAGTAAATGTGAGAACATATCGTGAGCTTAAGTTTTTTACGAGGATGTTTATTTCTATGCATATATTCGTGTTTATTAAGGGAACAATTTGACATCCAGTGAATTGTTGCGAACATATGTACTCGCGTATATTATGTACTCTCATTGTAATAAGTATGTGAACGTCTGAATGAAAAATCATGACTACTAGCGTTTAAGCCTTATTTCTCATTTTTTAGGGATAGAAGTTGGGTTTAATAACAATAACAATACGTTAGCAAAGTTGGGACTAATAGGAGCCTTATTAAAATTCTTAGAATTCGGGACAGGCCGTTTTAACGAATTTTACGGTCTTCCCAAAATAACAATACGTTAGTTGCTTTAGGCGCGCGTTTAATAATGTTATCTCCTTAAACTCGGGTGCACATTTATGTGACCCAAATCCAAATCTCAACGGAATCGAAATGTGTCTCTAATCACGGGTATATTGATTGTGGCGTGGTCTGAGATGCATTTCCATGACGTTGCAAATTCTTTTTAAAAAATAATGAATGAGACGAGCCTCGACAAATAAAAATGCACAAGCTGCGGGGCCCTCTAAATGTATATATTAAAATACTTAGAATTCGAGGACAAGCCGTTTAGCGAATTTTACGGCCTTCCCCAAAATCTCAAGACGCTAGTTGCTTTAGGCGCGCCTTTAATAATTTATTTTCCTTAACTCGGGTGCACATTTATGTGACCTAAATCTAAATCTCAACCGAGTCGAGATATGTCAATAACCACGGGTGCATTGATGTAACGTGGTTCGAGATATGTTTTCACGACGTTGCAAGTCCTATAAAAATAACAGTGAATGATAAAAGCGGTTAAAAGATAAAATTGGCACATAAGTTCACATTTGTATAAAATCAGATAATCAAGCCGAATATAACAGTTGAGCGACCGTGCTAGAACCACGGAACTCGGGAATGCCTAACACCTTCTCCCGGGTTAACAGAATTCCTTATCCGGATTTCTGGTACGCAGACTGTAATATGGAGTCATTATTTTCCTCGATTCGGGATTAAAATTGGTGACTTGGGACACCCTAAATCTCCCAAGTGGCGACTCTGAAATAAATAAACCAATCCCGTTTCGATTGTCCTTTAATTGGAAAAACTCCCTTGCACCCTCGCGGGTGCGGAAAAAGGAGGTGTGACAGCTCTGGCGACTCCACTGGGGATAATTAACCCAGAACCACTGGTTCAGGGTTAGAAATTCGAGCTTAGATAAATTGTTATATTTGGCTTTATCTGATTTTTACATGTTTGAGCCTAATGTGCTAAATGCTGCTTTTACTGCTTTGATATTATTTGAACTGTACATATAAATTGTGCCGAAACCTTTCTCTTCTTACCTCCGGGGATGTGCTTACTGGTTGAGACTCTCTATTCTGTTAGTGACATACCCTAAATAAAAGAGGCTCATAAAGTTTCTAAGCCGGCTGGCCTTTTGGTTCCCGGAAAGGAGCTCCTTCCTCAACTCGAGTTGTCCGCTCGGGTACACTGTCTAGAACACCGACCCAGGTTTTCGAACATAGAATAACGTGACATCATGCCGTATCCCTAGTAGGAACGCTTATTTGCATCATGTGCATTTGACTTAGGGGACTCAACACAGGGGTTAGGTCCGTCTAGGACAAGCAACCTGAAAATAATAGACCATCTTTTGGCATCCTATGTGCTACATGTTGTATTTATTCAAGTGTGAATGAGTCATTTGGCGGACCAATGATAGTTGCGGACAAATGACACGCCTTGTTATGTTGACCACGTTTAATAAGAAGACCGCACGTTTTTTCCAGCATGGTGTTATTTTAATCAAAAGCATGGGAACATTTGTGAAATCCAAGAAGTCTTGGAATTCCCCATGTCTCCCATGCTTCATATTTTGAGAAAAGCACATGGGAAACATTTGTGGAATCCAAGAAGTCTTGGAATTTCCTATGTCCCCCATGCTTCATATTTTGGGAAAAACGCATGGGGAACATTCGTGGAGTCCAAGATATCTTGGAAATCCTTATGTCTCCCATGCCACATTTTGAAAATAATAATAAATATAAAAAAATAAAAATATATATAAAAAAAAGGCATGGAAAATTCAAAAAAAACAAAAGAGATTTTCCATGTTGTCATCATTTTCCACAAATTAGAAAATCGTAAAAAAAGAGGAGAAAATAACAGTGTAGAGATATAACTACTTATTTTTAGGAAAAAAAACCAATGTCCAAGTAGTGGCGAAACTCTGCCGAAATTTTGAAAAAAAAAAGAAAAGAAGGAATGTTTTGTGTTAGTTTGTTTGTTTGTTATGAATGAAAAATAATAGTTTGTTTGTTTGTTGTAAAAAAAATAGAAAATGGAAAAGGGTCTTCTCAAAAATAGTTTATTTACCTGAACTACGCGGGTTTGATTCTCACCGGATGTGAGATACGTAGGCAACCCTCATCGGGTCCAACCCCACCTTTTTTGCTAAAATAGCCAAAAAAAAAATGTCAAAATTTTAATTTTGTCATGAATAAGTCGGGTGATGTTGTTTTGTCAAAAATAGCCGAATGTTCCCCAAAGGGACGCCGGAGGGCTGACTTTGCATAAACAACCACTTTTCGGGTCATGTTTAAGATTTGGTCTAGTGGACCCCCACAGCCTTAAAAATCTTCGTCCCCGAGGCGTTGAAAGGCCGTGTTTGCAATGTTGAGTTTTCTATTTTTGAAAAATGATAAAAAGAGTCATAAATAAGTCGGGTGATGCTGTTTTTGTCAGAAATAGCTGAATGTTCCCGAAAGGGACGCCGGAAGGCTAACTTTGTATAAACAGCCACCTTGGGTCATTTTTTTAGGGATTGTGGTCCAGTTGACCCACACAGCCTTAAAATCCTTCGTCCCCGAGGCGCTGAAGGGTCGTGTTTGCAACACCAGATTTTTATTGTAATTTGAAAAAAAAAACAAAGAGTCAGCGGTCAGGTGAATACCGTTTGGAATTTTGTCATGATAAGCCAAGCCAGATTCGGTCGCGTCTTAAACCGTTCTTGCCGAAATAGCCTTAGAGTATCTTTCAGTTGTCAAAAAGTTATTTTCGTAAAAGAATGGACAAGTTTGTAAAGTGTCATAAAATAATCCTCCCCGGCCTCAAAATTTATATGAAATTTGGAAGGGGCCACATTTGCAAAAATAACCGTTTGGTTGCATTTGGCAAACGGGGAAAGGAACTGGCCGTTTGTTTTGAGTTTGTAATTCTTTGATTAGAGTATGCGAGTTATTTGATTCTCGAGGCCGTTTGTTGTCTCTTGTCAAAAGTCTGTTAGTATGGGTAGTTTTTAAACTTTTGCAATCAAGTTTGTTTTAATTTGAAAGTTGGAAAAAAAATGTTTATTTACTGTTTATCTTTTATTGGTCCGAACTACGCAAGGTCTGATTCATGCGGGGTCATGATACGTAGGCAATCTCCATAAGATTCGACCACAACCAAAAAAAAAGCAAAAAAGAGAATGGAAAAGAAAAAGAAAAAAAAAAGAAAAAAATCGAAAAAATGAAAAATGAAAAAATCGAAAAAGAAAGAAAAAAATGTAATGAAAAAAAATCGAAAATGGAAAAATGAAAAAAAAGAGAATGAAAAAGTTGAAAAAAAAAGAAAAAAAATCGAAAAAAAAAAGAAAAAGAAAAGAAAAAGAAATCGAAAAAAAAAAGAAAAAAAGATGTTGTTAATAATGGGGACCGACTGAGTCCATTTTAACCTGTTTCGTTTTGAATTACAAAGAAAGAAGGTGGTTGGTTTGTGGTAAGCCGGACAATGACACCTAGAATCCTTTACTCACACATCATGATGCACACTTTGCGGGGATCAGGCCTGATAGCAGAAGCACTCAAATC
Organism: Nicotiana sylvestris; assembly: GCF_000393655.2. Classification (NCBI taxonomy): domain Eukaryota; kingdom Viridiplantae; phylum Streptophyta; class Magnoliopsida; order Solanales; family Solanaceae; genus Nicotiana; species Nicotiana sylvestris. The sequence continues at coordinate 162,407 of NW_027184344.1, read as the reverse complement.
CTATTGGGGACTTGTTGACTAAGGTTGATGATATTGAAGTTGGTAATGGTCTAGGCAATACGGATGCGAAGCTCAGTGGCTAAGATGCCAGTTTTGATAAAGTGAGAGGGCACTCCGTTCCTTGGTTAGCAAGAGAGAAGCTTGTGGTGGCTTATTTTGTTGTCATTTCTGTTGTTCGGATTATTAGGATTGTAATTCGGATATTGTTTTGTGTCAATATCTTTCCGCTTATCTTTCTGTTTTGTCATAGCGGTTTGTTTAAGTTTTGTCCAGGTTGTTTAGGATTTTATTCCGGTTTGTTTTTGTTTTTTCAAACCATTTCACCAGTAATCTAATGCAAAATCCGGTCTTCTATTATTTCCGGTTTTCTTTTGTTTAGTCCTTTTATCATTTTTGTTCAGCGCTGATTCTAGTGACATGACATGCGCACACAGTTTGGGCCTAGTCTTTAAAGTTAATCATAAAACCCTGGGGAGGTGATCAAAGCATTTAAAGGAAATAAGAACGGTTTGAGATTATTTGGAGCCCGAGTCATGTGGAACTAGGGCAAGTAAAACACAAAGAAAACCGTTAAAAGCAAGATTCGCCAAATTGGCATGAGGGTCGTTCAAGATAATGAGAGTGTCGCCCAACGGTGCTTTAGAATTGACAAATGAAAAAGCAAATATGAATATGATTGTCAAGACCAACACCATCGGAAGAGACTATAAATCTATGTTCAATTGTGTTGTTTGCACTTGGCATGTTTTGAAGACTGGAATGACGAAGGCATTTTGTTCTGCTACCTAAACACTTTACCCTTCGTTACCCCTTTTGAGCCTTATTTATTTTTCTTTCATACCCCTTGTTCGGAATTAGTAGCAACGAATAGAATACGCAAGCATGACAGGTAAAGAAAAAAAAAGAATAGAAAACAACAAAACGGAAAAAAAAAAAAAAAAAAGAGAAAGAAAAGAAAAAAACGACAAAAAGAAAGGAGAAATGAGAAAAGAAAAAGAGAAAAGAAAAATGATAACGGAAAAAAGAAAGTCAAATGAAAAAAGAAAGGAATTGGAAACTACGTTTGACCTGATTCCTCAAAGAGGATACGTAGGCGCTTCACGGCTCGGTCATAGTTTTGAAAAATGAAAAAAAATCAATTAAAATATCCCCAAGCAAGAAACTGGGGCAAAGGTTGCGTTTGTTGTAAATAAATCTAATTCCGAAGGTTGTAACTAATAACCCAAAATTAATGCATTTTTTGAGCCTTTAATACCCTTTTTTTCTAGCCCTATCCAAAAACCCACATTACGGTCCAAAGAAAGACCTTCTGATCAGTCTTCAAAAGATGCCAAGTCAGACAAATGAGAGTCTCACCGGTGAGCATAACATTCTGTTCCACAACAGAAAGGACTCTAATCCCTGGCAGAAAGAGTCATACCGGCAACACTCCGAATCCCCAGCTGGAAAGTGATGAAAATGAGAGAGTCTTATCGGTGAAAACCTTCACAGACACCTTAAGGCGATGAAAGCTGAGAGAAAAACCAAAATGAGAGAGACTTGATAGTGAAAACCCTTTGGGCACTACAAGTCGAATAAGATTGAGAATCAGATAGGGGAATCACCAATTGAAGGTCTTGAAAGATGATTGACGGCGGAGGGTAGGCCACATATGCATGTCATGACCATTAGAGTCGGTATCTGCGTTTGATAGGTTTTTTATTTATAGTTTCTTTTGTTAAAAGGTCATCTTTTTCCTTTGTCTTTCTACTCTGTTCATTTTTATCTTTTTCCTTTCATAGAAAAATCCCCAATAGAGTCTGTTTGGTCAAAACAAGTGTGAATTGACTTCAAAATATGCCATCAGCTTTCCAAATATGCAAGATGAGATCTGACTAGTACATCCAAATGGTATAGTCAGCAAGAAACAAGCGCGAGGCCAGTGTCAAGAAAAATATCCCCAGCAAAAGGGAATTGACAAAAGGATTGACGAGTGTCAAGAGGGGTATCCTTGCCAAAACCAAGGTTATAAACCTCAAGGCCAAGGCCCGTGAACAAAGCAAGGAGATCAGTGAGCATGATTTGGCGAAATCCATACTAGACTAAAAGGTCGGGGAAATGCCAGTTTCTGAGCTATGCCACAAAAGAAGAGGGATATCCCCAGCAGAAAGGGATTATCCCCAGCAAATAATATCATCCCCAACAAGTTGTGGAGTGCAGAGCAAGGAAGGAGAAAGGGAAAACCATCCCAGTGGAGTATCACAACCAACCACCGCGTTTTAAACTGACAAATTCTGTTTAATTCGAAACAGGTAAACGAAATGGCATTGATGCCAGAAATGCATGCCGCAAGGGATATTATCAAACTGGGGCAGAAAATTTTCCTTCCATTTAGAAAATTTTCTGGAAGTCGGGTACCCATTCGGGGAAGAGTAGAGATAACGCCAGTCTCAAGGGAAGTGGTCTTAGAACCAGTGTTTCCCCAACACAATAAGTTTCAATGGAGGAAGTTGTTCCCCAGCAAAGGGATGAAACTTGAACTCAGAAAAAGCAAGAGGCCAGCATCATTCCCAACAGCCTTCCGAAGAGTGAAGCACTAGTTCTGAAGGAATCAGAATCCCCCAGCAGTGTTATCCTCGGCAGCGTTATCCCCAGCTGATAACATTTTATTCCCCAACAGGTAAGTAAATAATCCCCCAGCGATGAAAATCGGTATCCTCAGCGGTTCCTTTCAGGTTAAGGCAAAACGAGTCTCAAGGGAGTTAGTCTTCAAAGGAAGAAGCTAATAATAATAATAATAAAAAAATTATAAAAAAAATATGGGGAAGGTAGAAAGGGAAAATTCATCCCAAACAAAATAATCCCCAGCAAGTTTTCGAGGTAAGACATTTTCACGTTTTAAGGATATGTTGGGTTCATCCGCCCTCGAATAGGATATTCTGGGTTCATCCGCCCTCAAAACAGGATATGCTGGGTTCATCCGCCCTCAAAACAGGATATGTTGGGATCATCCGCCCTCAAAACAGGATATGTTGGGTTCATCCGCCCTCAAAGCAGGATATGTCGGGTTCATCCGCCCTCGAATAGGATATGTCGGGTTCATCCGCCCTCAAATAGGATAGTTCGGGTTCATCCGCCCTCAAATAGGATAGTCCGGGTTCATCCGCCCTCAAATAGGATATGTCGGGTTCATCCGCCCTCAAATAAGATTTTATTTTCAAAGTTGTGGTTGAAGACAGGCGCCCACCTGAATAACGAGAGGAATACTTTTTTGTCTGTTCATTTCATATTCCAGGCGCCCACCTGTATAACGAGAGGAATACATTTCAGTCTTTTTATTTCAAGTGATGAAGCCAGGCGCCCACCTGTATAACGAGAGGAATACATTTCAGTCTTTAAATTTCTTGGCAGGCGCCCACCTGAATAACGAGAGGAATACATTTCTGTCTTTTCATTTCCATTCTAGGTCACCCACCAGTATAATGCGGGAATACATTTTTGTGTTTTACCATTAGGCGCCCACCTGTATAACAAGGGAATACATTTTGTGTCTTTACCATTAGGCGCCCACCTGTATAACAAGGGAATACATTCCACGTCTTTACCCTTAGGAGATGCATTTCCTCCTAAGTTTGTTTTAGTTTCACCCATAGAAGATGCATTTCCTCCTAAGTTTGTTTTAGTTTCACCCATAGGAGATGAATTTCCTCCTAAGTTTGTTTTAGTTTTACCCATAGGAGATGCATTTCCTCCTAAGTTTATTTTTACCCATAGGAGATGCATTTCCTCCTAAGTTTACTTTTACCCATAGGAGATGCATTTCCTCCTAGAGTTTAGTCGTACCAATAGGAGATGCACTTCCTAAGATAAGTTTCACCAGTAGGAGACGCACATCCTAAGTTAATTTCACCAATAGGAGACGCACTTCCTAAGGAGACGCACTTCCTAAGAATAGTTTCACCAATAGGAGACGCACATCCTAAGAATAGTTTCATCAATAGGAGACGCACTTCCTAAGATAAGATTCACCAAGAGGAGACACACATCCTAAGTTAAGTTTCACCAATAGGAGACGCACGTCCTAAGGAGACGCACTTCCTATGTATAGTTTCACCAATAGGAGACGCACTTCCTAAGCTAAGTTTCACCAATAGGAGACACACTTCCTAAATTAAGTTTCACCAAGAGGAGACGCACTTCCTAAGTAAGTTTCACTAAGAGGAGACGCACTTCCTAAGAATAGTTTCACCAATAGGAGACGCACTTCCTAAATTAAGTTTCACCAAGAGGAGACGCACTTCCTAAGGTAAGTTTCACCAAGAGGAGACGCACTTCCTAAGAATAGTTTCACCAATAGGAGACGCACTTCCTAAGATTAAGTTTCACCAATAGGAGACGCACTTCCTAAGTTCATTTTACCCATAGGAAACGCACTTCCTAAGTTTAGTTTTTCCCAATAGGAGACGCACTTCCTAAGTTAGTTTTCCCAATAGGAGACGCATTTCCTAAGTTTATTGTACCCAATAGGAGACGCACTTCCTTAAGTTTAGTTTCACCCATAGGAGACGCACTTCCTAAGTTTACTTTTACCCCATAGGAGACGCACTTCCTAAGTTCATTTTACTCATAGGAGACGCACTTCCTAAGTTTACTTTTACCAATAGGAAACGCACTTCCTAAATTAAGATTTCACGCATAGGAGACGCACTTCCTAAATTATTTTTACTCATAAGAGACGCACTTCTTAGTTCAAAATCATTAAGGTTTCACACATAGGAGACGCACTTCCTAAGATTATTTTACCCCTAGGAGACGCACTTCCTAAGTTTAATTTCATGCATAGGAAACGCACTTCCTGAATTAAGTTTTCATTATTAGGAGACGCACTTCCTAGTCTGATTCGCTCAGGTTATATTTTTGCTTTAGGAGACGCACTTCCTAGTCTGGTTCATTTAAGAGACGCATTTCCTGGTTTGAGTCATTGAGATTTTACCCATAAGAGGCACACTTCCTAATATTGATAGTTCATTTATAGGAGACGCACTTCCTAGTTTGGCTTTTTCAGGTTATATTTTATTTCAGGAGACGCACTTCCGGAATTGAGATTTCACCCTTAGGAGATGCACTTCCTAGTTTGATTCATTTTAAGTTCGACCATAGGAGACACAATTCCTAGTCCAGTTTTTGAAGTTTACCCGTAGGAGACGCACTTCCTAATCAAGGTCTTTCAAGTTTTTTAGGAGACGCACTTCCTAGTTCTAGTCACTGAAGTTTTCACCCTTAGGAGACGCACTTCCTAGTTTAGTTCATTCCGATTCAACCATAGGAGACGCACTTCCTAGTTTGAGTCATTGAGGTTTTATTTTAGCAGACACATTTGCTAGCAAGAGTTTTTGGTTTTACTCGTAGGAGATGCACATCCTAGCCTAGTCTTTAGTTTACTCTCATCATTGCATCAGTAGTGTAAGTGAGTTACAGTTTTGCTAACGACTCACAAATCTTCCCAGTACAAACTGGGTTAGGAAATTTTGTTTATTTTGTTTGCTTTGGTTTTCAGGAGACCGTCTGAAGAACGGAGGTTGTTAAATTCCAGATGATGAAGTCAGGAGTCCGACTGTAGAATAGAGGAATATCTTTCAAGGTCAAGCAGTAACCCATTGGAAGGCAGAAGGTTACAACAGAAATCCCCAGCATTCAATCCAAGTTAGAAATAGTAGAAGCTCGTCTCAAGAATGCGAGTCAACAGTCTGGGATGATCAACAGAAGCTAGTCACAAAAACAAAAACAAGAAAAGAAAAAGCAAGCATAGAAAAAAAAGAAAAAAAAAAGAACCCAAAGTACGGAAGTGGAGAACGGATGTGGTCTGCTCAAGAACTAGCACCTACAACTAACTAGCAAGTATCAAGGTTCAGATCCAAAGTTTGTATGAAGCACCATTCAAGACTCAAGACCAAGTTTCAGAAGACTTAAAGATAGGAATCCTTGTAACTAGTAGCTGATAGGCTTAGTTAGTCTTTTTCAGTTTTCATTTTGATGTAATGACAGGACCGCGGACCGGAACCTCAACGGAACGGCACCTCGATCGGCTTTTCACCTCGGTCACAATCTCTTCCTTTCCTTAGTGTAGTCCCTCCAAATAATGGTCGGGTCAAAAACATGTCTAGTCGTTATTTGTCGGAAAACTCTTCGTGTTTCCAGTCAAAGAGGGGCAGCTGTAGACACCTGATTTTGGACCCTCCCCGAAAATTTTCACATTTTTAGCATAAATATGTAATCTAGGTCTAATATAGCTATTTTGACTATTTTACTTTATTTCGTTGCAAAAAAAAAATTACAAAAATATATATATAAATTTTTAGTTTATGTATTTCTCATAAACTTGAAAAATACAAAAAAAATAGTACCTTATTTTGTACTTTATATAATTTCGAAAATTACCAAAAAATAGTTCTATTAATGTTTTGTAGTCATTTTAATTTTGAAAAAAATACAAAAAATATATATATACTTTATATTTTATCTTTATATAAAAACGAAAATTACAAAAAAAATAGTTTTATTAATATTTTGTAGCTATTTTAATCTTGAAAAAATATTAAAAAGATATAGTTTTGTTTTAAATATTAGTCTTATTTTTGGTAGTTATTTTGCTTACATAGGATTAGTTAAGCAACGTCGTGTTCTTATTTTCGGATCCGGGCAAAAGAATAATATTCGGGTTCAAACTACCCGGTTTTAGGCCTAATTTTCGGACCTAGCCCATAATAATCCGAGTCCATCACACATGGGGGACACGCGTGGGGAACACGGAAGGAACACGACACACGGGGAACCCCACCACGCGTGGGGGACACAAGTCTTGAACCCCACCACGCGTGGGGCTCATTTTCCTTGGCAAGGGGTACTAAATACACAAACAAAGGGAGGAGAAAAGGGGTTGGAATGAAGGGACTTTGAAAAATTTAAAAAACGTGCACTGTTCATGCTTCTTCTTCCCAAAGAAAAAGAAGAAAAAACCCTAGCAAGACCTACCCCAAAACCAGTCGAAACCCCTACTCCCTCACGTCCAAAACGCCACCACCAAGCGTCCGTCAACCACCAGCCCCCCCCCCGTCGTCACTGTCCCCCAGCACCACGACCAACAGCAACAACCCACCAGCCTGTCGACCCACTGCCGCTCCCAGCTCAGTCATCGACCACCGCCCAAACGACTGCCTGCAGGTCCAGCCATGAACGACCACTCCTCCTCCTCCTAGCTCCATCAAACCAGTCCGGCAATCCTCCATTAAAGCCGACGACCACAGTTGTTGCTGCTGCGTCGTCACTGACCATAACCCCGCTGCTCCCTCGTCGTCCAGTCTTGGTCGACCAAACAGTCCCCCCCTCGTTGTCATTGCCCATCGTCAACACCACCCTAAGCGACGACCATGGCCGCCTGAAACCTGCGTTGTCCCCACTCCTTCACGTCCGGCTTCATCACGCCCATCGGCCACTGCCCAAACGACTACCCATAGCCTCCTTCCTCACATCCAAACGACCCCTTCTGTTGCATTTTCTAGCACCAACCTGCTGCGTCGAGAAAACCCAGCAGCAAACGACCCCTTCTTATTTTTTTTTTTGTAACATTAGAAAAGGAAAAATAATTGATATTGGATAATTTTATCTATAACGGCCAAAAAATATTTAAATATCAAATGTTGTTATAAGATATAACAACCGTTCACTACAACAACCAAAAAATATTGGAACAAACGAGGTTGTTATAGAGAGGATTGACTGTAATTGGAGAGGTGTAATTACACCCTCGAATTCACAAAAGGAAGGTAAGAATTGGTGGTGATTATACTACGTAATTACAAGGTTACTTTTTAATTCTTTCCTTTTATTTTTATTTTTATTTATTTTCTTTATAACTTTTTATTATTTTAACTTCTTTTTATTTTGTATTTTATTTTTTTATTCTATTTTTAATTTTTAATTTTAAAATATATTTTTCTTTGTACATTATTTATCTTTTATTTTCTACCTTTACTTCTTGTGATTACATGTAATTGCTCGTATATTTTATTTTCTTCATTTAGCGTAACTGCGTTATTATTCTAGTTTTTGAAACTACACCTCCTAATATTAGAAATAACGAGTCATTAAAAAACTTGGCATAAAATGAGTGATATCATTAAAGTAGTATTTTGTTACTAAATGAGGTTATAAACTTATTATGTTTTCTGATCGAAAGTTGTATTGGAACTTATTTTTATTATATTGGAATTTTGACATATGTTAAACAATTTTTTGTTTTGGATTTTGAAATTGTGTTATATTTATGGCTCCAATTTACTTATTTTAGTAGTATTGGCTTGTTATTCTACATTGCATTGCATGTTGTTCAATTTTTAGTTAGAATTGATAGATTTATTTTGTCAAATATTTGAATAATGTTATGCCAATATATTTATAAATATTAATTTATTTAATCAAACATGCATTCCATGATGTTTACAAAATGTATGTTTTTAGTTTTTATAATTAATTAAACTAAATACTATTAATTTAGAAAATATATATCAATTATTTGTACTATAATAGTTATAAATATATGATTAGTAATTAATGTATATTCAAGAAAAAAATTGCATCTTAAATACCAAAACTAATATCATTTATACTTACAAAAAATTATTTATAGGCATGTCTTTATTAAATTATCTTTTAACTTTTGATAATTATTTCATTTAAAATTTAATATAGCTATGTAATTACACTTGTGCAACCAAATATACGCTTGTAATTACACTGTAATTACGTTAAATAAACTGGTCGTCATAATTACTATATTGTGTAATTACCACCATAGTAATTACATCAATTCTGATTGCCGGATGACTTTCCAAATAGACCCTTACAGTGATGTCCTGTTTTCTGAGTTTTGGAAGGGCTTTAGGGAATTCTTCTCTATTTGATTGTAAGTAAAATCGTGTCTTTCTTTTTTTGTAAAAAAAAAAAAAATCTATATAACCTCGTCGAATGTTTGATTCTCCACCTTGTAATCCCTTCCCATTTTCCCCTCCCCCTACCACCTATTTAAAAAAAAGTGAAAAAAAATTGTAATTCTTACATAGTTTGGAACAACTTTAAATTTTGTAATCCAGGAAGTTTTAGGATATTTTTGAGGAAATATCTTTAAATATATTAAACAAGCTTATACGTATAGAAAATACATTATATCTTGTCCAACTCCAATCAAACTCGTCAACTCAATGAAACTGAAACTTTAAAATATAGTTAGAATAAACAATAAGGTAGTTGTAGTTTATTTTGGTCATAGTTGTTGACTTATAAAGACGTTAGAAGAATTAAATACTCCTTCCTTTTTTTCGCCTTGCCTCCCACACCGACAAGCAACCCAGGCAAGGAAGTACTTATATTTCATTGCAGCAACACAGATGGACACGACCTTACTTGAACAGGATCTGTTCTATAGGCTCGTACCACTGTATCCTTGAGTTCTAAGGAGACAGAAAACCAAGTCTGGTTGATGAGGCATGGCCAATAGACCAGAGCGTGATTAACAGCTCCCATAGCCCATGGGTTATGGTGCCGTAGATGATCGTTCTTAGCCCCAACCTTGGTGTGCTGAGATGGTCTAATGGCTGTTTGACAGACTCTCTAATCTTTTTTGCTATCTTTCCTAATTTACTTTTGAAAATAACTAAGGAATTTTTTTTGCTATCTTTCCTGATTTACTTTTGAAAATAACTAAGGAAAGATTCCATGGTCTTTAGTTTATACCTAATGTTTCATGTTGTCCAATTTCAAGGAGGCTTTGTAGAAGTTATTTTTTTGTTGATTTACTTTTGAAAATAACTAAGGAAAGATTCCATGGTCTTTAGTTTATACCTGATGTTTCATGTTGTCCTATTTCAAGGAGGCTTTGTAGAAGTTATTTTTTTGTGTGCGACTATTATTGATGTAGGAGGCTAAATTGCATGTTAACTGCATCATAGTTAAACTAGTATTGTTAATGTCACGCTTTATTAAGCTAAGCAGCAGGATTTGGAGAAATACTGCCAGTCATGATTTTGTTATTAATTTGTTCTTTTAATACGGAGAGAAATATGCACAAGGAAGATGCATAGTGTTTGGTCAAAGGTTGAGTTACATATTAGATGTGGTAACCGTGGGAAGTCTCTGAAACATTGAAATCCAATATTGATATACAAATCGAAGAATGATCACTCAATCCCACGTCGTTAAGCGAAGAAAATAGAAAAGTAGTGAAGGTATACTATAAAATAAGGTCAAGGACAACAAAGAACCATACTTACCTGGACGGGGTCGATGGGCGATCAATAAGGCCCATGGCCTAGGTTGGTGATCTCTATTGCACTTTGGAGGGGTGCCCGCCTAAGGTCGGCTCAAGTGGTCGAGCCTACGTTTAATTATTTGCCAATTTTTTATCTGTAAACAAGTAGAAGCGAACGAAGACTTTGGTCGGTATCCAATAAAAAAACTTTGCCGAAAAAACCGGACGAAATCTATCGGTATTATCCAACAAAAAGCATTGATATTTTTAATTATGCAACTAAAAAATGCACCATTTGGAATCAAACCGGGGTATGTATAGTGCTAGGGTACTATTCTACCACTGGTACATTTTGGTTTAAGGCTTTCTTTTATTTTATTTATACCTTTTAATTGTATTTTCACGCAAAAATAACCGATCGATTTTGGTTTTATTAAAAATAATAAAATTATCGATCGAAATCGGTTGATGTTTTAATATGACTGACTGAAATAACTGATTCGGTCGGTGTTGAATATTGATTTTAATTTATTTTAAATAAAAATACGACCAAAGTTTGTTTGTTTCTTGAAAAATAAATTTTGTGGGATACAAAAATAGTTTTCCGTATTTTTGCGCAAAAAAATCGACAAAAGCTGGTCGGTTTCATAAAAAAGAATTAAAATAAAATATCTTTAAAAGTCGACCGACTTCGGTCGGTTTTTCGGCAATTATTTTTACCAACCGAAGTCGATCAGTAGGCCGCGATCAATTTTGACCGAATTTTTAGTGGTGAATGGCCTAGTGAATAATCTTAAGAAAGGCTTTGTGGATATCCTGTTTAACTCCTTTATTTGTGTCTAGGCAAATTATTGTATGGATCAAAATCTGACCGAGGAAATTCAGTACGAAGAGATGATTATCGTGAGAAATTTGTAACTTCTCATGGGCAATGTGGCCGAAGTCGACTAGTGATCAACGAAACAAGTCGTCAAGCAGTCAACCACGACCGAGGTCGAGTAGAGCAGATAGAAGCAATTGCTAGTTTTATATTGGGATCTTCAGAGGGAATATTCTCTTAAATATTCTCTCTGTTTGTACTTTTAGGGTTTTTTTGGGAATATCCCAAATAAATAGAAGGAGAGATAAGGCAAAGAGCATGTAATATTATATATGATAAGAACATTTTTGAAAAGTAAGCTCTCTAGATAAATACAAAGAACAACTTTCTGGAGAGATTCGACTCTTTCAGAATTCTCTATTGTCATTTCCACCAGATCGGAGAAAGTGCTCAATTTTCTCTTATATCCCTATTATTCATCATTGTCAGAGGGAAGAATCATTGACCTCATTCAATATTGGGTAAATCTTTTTCCTTATTTATATTTATTATCATTATGGTTATTTAATACTTGATACTTTATGTACATTGTTACATTCGACACATTTATTGCTTGCACATTAATTCCATTTCTTCACTGCTCGCACCTTTCGTGCTATCAATCCAAGATTTGAAGTTATTAGCTTTAACTAGTATTAACTCTACTAAATAACTGATTAATTAGTTTAACCAAAGATTATCCTCTTTTGGTCAAACAATTTGGCGTCGTCTGTAGGGACTTCCTAGTCAAAGTCTTTGTTTCTTTCAGATCTAAAAGAAAGCAACACAAACCTTGTCTTTTCTTGCCTGCATAGTTTAACATGGCAAGTAATGGAGAGCAAAGAATGAAAGAAGTAGCCGATCTTACTACCAACCTCCTAAACACTATTAACGAAGTCACTGGAATAGACATTGAGGACGTGACATCAAACGCCTCCCCCAGATAGAGTGGTTCATGCCTCCCTCATGACAGCATCACAACCTCACACGGTAAAGGGTCCTCTACATCCACAAAGGAAGAGGCACCACTAGCAGTGAAAAAGTTGCTCGAGGCGTGGTTGACAAACACACTCACCAGCATTCTCGACAAGCCCGCCCAAAGGACGAATAGAGAAAATGTGAGAGTCTGCGTCGCATCAGTGACAGACGAGAAGCACGGCCCTCCGCTTGTGACATGTATTACTCACAACGTTAGTGATGCAGGTAACGACACCCTAACAGCCATTTTGAGAAAGATGGAGGAGATGGAGAACAAGAATAAAATGTTCTGTGACCAAATGAAAGAGCATCAAGAAAGGGTAGACAAAATACCAGGTGCCCCAAAACCCTTACCAAAAAGGGACGCCAATCGTTTGTTGTCCAACCGTACAGTGAAGAAGCTGCACCATACGCCATTCCTAAAACCTTCAAAATATCGTCGTACTTGAATATATACGATGGCACGACGGACTCTGAGGATCCTGTGACCCACTATGTCACCGCAGTAAAAGGAAATAACCTCGCCAAAGAACAAGTGTCCTCCATATTACTGAAGAAGTTTGGCGAAACCCTCACCGGGGGAGCACTAATTTGGTACTCACAACTACATGCACACTCTATAGAGACGTTCGAGGAAATGGCCGACAAGTTTGTAACTGCCCATGCCGGGGCTAAAAAAGCAGAGGCGATAGTGAATGACATTTTTGCCATTAAACAGTCACCCGGTGAAGGGCTAAAAGATTTCCTTGCCTGATTCAATCGTGTGAGGATGACCTTACCAAATGTATCAGAGGGAATGGCAGTAGCAGCTTTCCAGAGCGGGTTAAATAGGAACGGTTCGAGGGCGACCAGAAAATTGCTAAGCCGACTCATGAAGTATCCCCCAACCACTTGGGATGAGATACGCAATGCCTATCGCGCTAAATTGCGAGATGACAAGGACGACCTCAATGGCTGAACTCAGCCCAAATGGAATCCAGGAAAGACTGAAGAAATGACAACATAAGGGACCATGCAGGTACGCAACCCAATTGTGAAAAACATCAACCATATGTTAGAGTCGCAGTCATACCCCCTCCCGATCATAGCGACGACCCATCTAGGCCACCAACAGGGACTCACTGAAGTGAAAGAGGTATGCCGCCACAACTATTTGCTCACAATTTCTGCGTTTCTCCCTCAGAAATTGTCTACACCCTGGAGAAGCTCGGCCCAAATGTAATGTGGCTGCAGAAGATGAAGTCCAACCCAGAAAGTCAAACACCCTCTGCGAATTCAACAGGAACGGGGCCACAAAAATGAGGACTGCACCACTCTCAGGCAAGAGGTCATGAACATGCTTCTCCAAGGACATCTGAAAGAACTTTTGAGCGATCGAGGAGGGACAAACTTTGCTCGAGGACACGAACAACATCAGGGTCCACCAAAACCACCCTCTCTAACTCGAACCATCCAAATGATCATCGGAGGAGTCGAGTACGCGTCAATCAACAACGTAAAATTCATGACCACCCACAAGCTGAAATAGTCAATTACTCATGAACGGTATGACGAACTCCAAGAGAATATCATCTTCGATAAGTTAGATACCCATGATTTGGTCTTTCCTCATTATGACGCCCTTGTTATTACTTTACGCATCTTAGAAACTGACATAAAATGCATTATGGTCGATGATGGGAGCGGTGCGTGCATTGTCCACCCTCGAGTTCTCGCACAAATGAAGCTCGAGGATAGGATAGTGATACGTTGCATCACACTAACGGGTTTTAACAATATAGTTGAACAAACATCTAGAGAAAGCACGCTACCCATCCCGGTCAGCAGCATCACTTTGGAGACCATGTTCCACATCATTGACTAGGATACGGCATACAACGCCATCATAGGTCTCCCCTAGATACACGTCATGAAAGTCGTCCCCTACAGCCTATATCAAGTCATCAAATTTCCCATCCCTTGGGGAGTATTTAGCACCCGATGAGAGCAATGCACTGCCGGAGAATGTTATCGTATCGCCCAAGACTGCACATACACCCAACAATTGAAAGGAAAAGTTGAGGCCGCATAACAATTAACAGGGTCGGGAAAGGTGATGACGAAGAGAAAGATGTCACCAGGGACCCCGAAATCATAGAAGCCACAGGGTCGACCTTAAAGGATCTTGACCCGTACAACTCAACAAAGACGACCGCAGCAAAAAACCCTACATCTGCCACAAACTTTAGGAACAAGGTAAATTCCCTCAATTTTTAGCTAACAACGCAGACTTGTTTGACTTTTCCCATGCAGATAAGTCGGGCACCCCGAAAGAAATAGCGACACACAAGTTGAACGTCGACCCGTTTTACCACCAGTGTGATAAGTTAGGCGGAAATTCAACTTTGCAGTAAATGACGCAGTCCGTGATGAAGTTGAAAAACTGCTGGAAAATGACTCTATCAAAGAATCAAAGTACCCTCAATGGGTCGCCAATGTGGTCATAGTGAAAAAGAATAATGGAAAATGGTAGATGTGCGTAGAATTCACATATCTGAACAAAGCCTGCCCGAAAGACTAATTTCCACTACCCCATATCGACCAGCTCATTGATACAACGGCTGGGCACGTGCTATTAAGCTTCATGGACGCCTACTCGGGCTACAACCAGATCCTCATGGAGGAAGGAGACCAAGAGAAGACCATTTTCATCACTCACCAAGGGACATTCTACTGAAGAGTGATGCCTTTCGGACTGAAAAATGCGGGGGCATCGTATCAGAGGTTGGTGACAAAAATGTTCAAAGACTAACTCAGTAAAACCATGGAAGTCTATGTTTTTATTGGTCAAGTCAAAAAGGAAAGAGGATCACATCGATCACTTGAAAGAGGCCTTCGACATACTCAGATGACCGGCCGCATAGCCGCCCTTTCAAGGTTCATCTCAAGGTACTCTAATAGATGCCATAAATCTTTTGGCGTACTTAAGTAAGATAATGGACTCCAATGGAACTCCGAGTGCATCAAAGCCTTGAAAGAATTAAAGTCGTACTTGTCTTCACCCCCACTGCTTGTATGGCAGAACCTAGGGAACGTCTCCTCGTCTACCTGGTCATATCTGATGTGGTCATGAGTGCAGTCCTGGTCTGAGAAAACAAAGGTACACAATCTCCTATCTATTATATTAGCAAACTCTAGTTGACACCGAAATGAGGTACCCACACTTCGAGAAGTTAGCCCTATTTTAGTCGTAGTTTCACGAAAGTTGAGACCCTACTATCAGTGTCACCCCATCTCGGTGGTCACGACCTTTCCCCTAAGGAGTATTCTTCAAAAGCCCAAGTTGTCGGCCAGATAGGACAAATAGGCCATAGAATTGAGCAAGCTAGATATGACCTATCAACCGCGAAAGGCGATAAAGTCAAAGTGCTCGCTGACTTCATCGCGAATTTCAGCACAAAATAATGCCTGAAGTCGAAAAGGAAGTCGCCCGCACTTCCTCCAGAATACACTACCTATGGGTTTTGTATATTGATGGCGCCTCTAACGCGTCAGTATTGGGACTGGGACTCGTGCTTGAGGTCCCAACAGGTGAAGTAATTCACCAGTCCATAAGATGCCCAGATATGACTAGCAACGAAGCCGAGTACGAGGCCGTGATTTCAGGGCTAAAGTTAGCACTCAAGTACGGAGCAAAGCGAGTCGTCCTATGGTGCGACTCTCAGCTCGTTGTCAATCAAGTCATAGTGACTTTCCAAATCAAGGAACAAAGACTACAAAAATACCAGGTCGAGATCTGCAAGCTGTTACCCGAGTTCGACGAATGTCAGATCGACCAAATCCCTTGAGCATAGAATATCAAAGTAGACGACCTTGCCAAACTGGCAGCGGCCACTAAAAGCATAATCGTAGAAGGGAACATGGTCACTCTCCTCCACTCGTCGATTGATCAAATCGAGGAAAGAAATATAAACCTAACTTGGGAATGGCGCAATCGTATTGTCACATATGTGTAGGACGGAGTGCTTCCAGACGATAAAAAAGAAGCTACGAATGCGGTCGGCTAGGTACATCGTCATCAACAACGACTTGTACAAAAGAACGTATGGCGGCCCCCTAGCAAAATGCTTAGGCCCAAACCAGATGCGACGCATTTTGGAGGAAGTCCATGAAGGTCACCGCGAAGCTCATACCGACAATTAAGCCCTAGTCAGATGTCTCATATGAGCAGGATACTACTGGCTTACAATGAAAAATAAAAGATGCCGACTTCGTAAAAAAATGCGAACAATGCCAAAAAATACGACCCTATGATCCACCAAGTGGGCAAGCACCTCCACTCAGTCATCTCTGTTTGGCCTTTCATCAAATGGGGGATGGACATCGTCGGACCCCTCCCAGTGGGACGAGGTAATGTACGATTTTTTTTAGTTTTAACTGACTATTTTTTCAAGTGGGTGGAAGCAGGTGCATTCACCCAAATACGGTTGCAAAAAGTAATCGCCTTCATATGGAGGAATATCATGTGTCGATTCGGCCTTCCCAAAGAAATCAGTTGTGACAATAGGCCTCAATTCACTGGAAAAAAGATCGTCGAGTTCTTCGAGAAATGGCATATAAAGAAAATATTCTCCACACCATACAATCCCACACACAATAGGCAAGTGGAGTCCTCCAACAAGTCAATATTGAATATCATGAAGAAGAAGAAGAAGAAGAAGATCGAGAACGCCAAAGGGGTTGTGGCAAGAGTTGCTGCCGGAAGTGTTATGGGCATACCGCAAAATGCCAAAAACAAGCACATGAGAAACATCATACTCACTGGTCTATGGGACCGATGCAGTAAAACCGGTCGAGGTCGGAGAACCAAGTCTAAGGTACTCGCACGAAAGTGAGCTGAGAAACGACCAAAGCAGGAGGCAAGACCTCGACGAGGCTGAAGAACAAAGCGACATGGCGTACATAAGGATGGTCGCCCAGAAACAACAGGCAAAGCGATACTACAACAAAAAAGCCAAGATCAGACCGCTCAAAGTCGGGGACTACGTACGCAAAGCCAAAACACAAGCAAACAAGGATCCACGAGAAGGAAAGCTAGGGACTAATTGGGACGTCCCATACAAAATTACGGTGGTAGCAAGCAAATGGTCATTCTAACTAGAAACGATGGAAGGAAAGCTACTACGAAACAACTAGAACATCGCCCACCTCAATTACTTCAAATTCTAAGAAAAGATATTCTCTGAAACGTACTCTTTTTCGCTCACCTGAGTTTTGTCCTAATTGGGTTTTCTCGAAGAGGTTTTTAACGAGGCGGTGAGGAGAACATCTCGAAGCTAAGCATGAGCAGGTGAGAATACAAGTTAGCAAGTTCATTTGAATAATATTATGACAATATATTTATAAATATTAATTTATTTAATCAAACATGCATTCCATGATGTTTAGAAAACGTATGTTTTTAGTTTTTATAATTAAATAAACTAAATGTTATTAATTTAGAAAATATATATCAATTATTTGTACTATAATAGTTATAAATATATGATTAGTAATTAATGTATATTCAAGAAAAAATTTGCATCTTAAATACCAAAACTAATATTGTTTATACTTACAAAAAATTATTTATAGGCATGTCTTTATTATATTATCTTTTAAGTTTTGAAAATTATTTCATTTAAAATTTAATCTAGTTGTATAATTACACTTGTGCAACCAAATATACGCTTGTAATTACACTGTAATTACGTTAAATAAACTGATCGTCATAATTACTATATTGTGTAATTATTAAGTTGTGTAATTACCACCATAGTAATTACATCAATTCTGATTACCGGATGACTTTCCAAATAGACCCTTACAGTGATGTCATGTTTTCTAAGTTTTGGAAGGGCTTTAGGGAATTCTTCTCTATTTGATTGTAGGCAAAATCGTATCTTTCTTTTTCTGTAAAAAACAAAATATGCATATCTTTTGAGATTTTAAATTTGAATAATTTTCTTATTTTTTTTGTAACATTAGAAAAGGAAAAATAATTAATATTGGATAATTTTATCTATAACGGCCAAAAAATATTTAAATGTCAAATATTGTTATAAGTGTATAACAACCATTCACTACAACAACCAAAAAATATTGGAACAAACGAGGTTGTTATAGAGAGGATTGACTGTAATTGGAGAGGTGTAATTACACCCTCGAATTCACAAAAGGAAGGTGAGAATTGGTGGTGATTATACTACGTAATTACAAGGTTACTTTTTAATTCTTTCCTTTTATTTTTATTTTTATTTATTTTCTTTATAACTTTTTATTATTTTAACTTCTTTTTATTTTTTATTTTATTTTTTGATTTTATTTTTATTTTTTAAATTAAAATATATTTTTCTTTGTACATTATTTATCTTTTATTTTCTACCTTTACTTCTTGTGATTACATGTAATTGCTCGTATATTTTATTTTCTTCATTTAGCGTAACTGCGTTATTATTCTAGTTTTTGAAACTACACCTCCTAATATTAGAAATAACAAGTCATTAAAAAACTTGGCAGAAAATGAGTGATATCATTAAAGTAGTATTTTGTTACTAAATGAGGTTATAAACTTATTATGTTTTCTGATCGAAAGTTGTATTGGAACTTATTTTTATTATATTTGAATTTTGACATATGTTAAACAATTTTTTGTTTTGGATTTTGAAATTGTGTTATATTTATGGCTCCAATTTACTTATTTTAGTAGTATTGGCTTGTTATTCTACATTGCATTGCATGTTGTTCAATTTTTAGTTAGAATTGATAGATTTATTTTGTCAAATATTTGAATAATGTTATGCCAATATATTTATAAATATTAATTTATTTAATCAAACATGCATTCCATGATGTTTACAAAATGTATGTTTTTAGTTTTTATAATTAATTAAACTAAATATTATTAATTTAGAAAATTTATATCAATTATTTGTACTATAATAGTTATAAATATATGATTAGTAATTAATGTATATTCAAGAAAAAAATTGCATCTTAAATACCAAACTTAATATCATTATACTTACAAAAAATTATTTATAGGCATGTCTTTATTATATTATCTTTTAAGTTTTGATAATTATTTCATTTAAAATTTAATCTAGCTATGTAATTACACTTGTGCAACCAAATATACGCTTGTAATTACACTGTAATTACGTTAAATAAACTGGTCGTCATAATTACTATATTGTGTAATTACCACCATAGTAATTACATCAATTCTGATTGCCGGATGACTTTCCAAATAGACCCTTACAGTGATGTCCTGTTTTCTGAGTTTTGGAAGGGCTTTAGGGAATTCTTCTCTATTTGATTGTAAGTAAAATCGTGTCTTTCTTTTTTTGTAAAAAAAAAAAAAATCTATATAACCTCGTCGAATGTTTGATTCTCCACCTTGTAATCCCTTCCCATTTTCCCCTCCCCCTACCACCTATTTAAAAAAAAGTGAAAAAAAATTGTAATTCTTACATAGTTTGGAACAACTTTAAATTTTGTAATCCAGGAAGTTTTAGGATATTTTTGAGGAAATATCTTTAAAAAAAAAACCTTATACGTATAGAAAATACATTATATCTTGTCCAACTCCAATCAAACTCGTCAACTCAATGAAACTGAAACTTTAAAATATAGTTAGAATAAACAATAAGGTAGTTGTAGTTTATTTTGGTCATAGTTGTTGACTTATAAAGACGTTAGAAGAATTAAATACTCCTTCCTTTTTTTCGCCTTGCCTCCCACACCGACAAGCAACCCAGGCAAGGAAGTACTTATATTTCATTGCAGCAACACAGATGGACACGACCTTACTTGAACAGGATCTGTTCTATAGGCTAGTACCACTGTATCCTTGAGTTCTAAGGAGACAGAAAACCAAGTCTGGTTGATGAGGCATGGCCAATAGACCAGAGTGTGATTAACAGCTCCCATAGCCCATGGGTTATGGTGCCGTAGATGATCGTTCTTAGCCCCAACCTTGGTGTGCTGAGATGGTCTAATGGCTGTCTGACAGACTCTCTAATCTTTTTTGCTATCTTTCCTAATTTACTTTTGAAAATAACTAAGGAATCTTTTTTGCTATCTTTCCTGATTTACTTTTGAAAATAACTAAGGAAAGATTCCATGGTCTTTAGTTTATACCTAATGTTTCATGTTGTCCAATTTCAAGGAAGCTTTGTAGAAGTTATTTTTTTGTTGATTTACTTTTGAAAATAACTAAGGAAAGATTCCATGGTCTTTAGTTTATACCTGATGTTTCATGTTGTCCTATTTCAAGGAGGCTTTGTAGAAGTTATTTTTTTGTGTGCGACTATTATTGATGTAGGAGGCTAAATTGCATGTTAACTGCATCATAGTTAAACTAGTATTGTTAATGTCACACTTTATTAAGCTAAGCAGCATGATTTGGAGAAATACTGCCAGTCATGATTTTGTTATTAATTTGTTCTTTTAATACGGAGAGAAATATGCACAAGGAAGATGCATAGTGTTTGGTCAAAGGTTGAGTTACATATTAGATGTGGTAACCGTGGGAAGTCTCTGAAAACTTGAAATCCAATATTGATATACAAATCGAAGAATGATCACTCAATCCCACATCGTCAAGCGAAGAAGATAGAAAAGTAGTGAAGGTATACTATAAAATAAGGCCAAGGACAACAAAGAACCATAATTACCTGGACGGGGTCGATGGGCGATCAATAAGGCCCATGGCCTAGGTTGGTGATCTCTATTGCACTTTGGTGGGGTGCCCGCCTAAGGTCGGCTCAAGTGGTCGAGCCTACGTTTAATTATTTGCCAATTTTTTATCTGTAAACAAGTAGAAGCGAACGAAGACTTTGGTCGGTATCCAATAAAAAAACTTTGCCGAAAATACCGGACGAAATCTATCGGTATTATCCAACAAAAAGCATTGATATTTTTAATTATGCAACTAAAAAATGCACCATTTGGAATCAAACCGGGGTATGTATAGTGCTAGGGTACTATTCTACCACTGGTACATTTTAGTTTAAGGCTTTCTTTTATTTTATTTATACCTTTTAATTGTATTTTCGCGCAAAAATAACCGATCGATTTTTGTTTTATTAAAAATAATAAAATTATCGATCGAAATCGGTTGATGTTTTAATATGACTGACTGAAATAACTGATTCGGTCGGTGTTGAATATTGATTTTAATTTATTTTAAATAAAAATACGACCAAAGTTTGTTTGTTTCTTGAAAAATAAATTTTGTGGGATACAAAAATAGTTTTCTGTATTTTTGCGCAAAAAAATCGACAAAGCTGGTCGGTTTCATAAAAAAGAATTAAAATAAAATATCTTTAAAAGTCGACCGACTTCGGTCGGTTTTTAGGCAATTATTTTTACCAACCGAAGTCGATCAGTAGGCCGCGATCAATTTTGACCGAATTTTTAGTGGTGAATGGCCTAGTGAATAATCTTAAGAAAGGCTTTGTGGATATCCTGTTTAACTCCTTTATTTGTGTCTAGGCAAATTATTGTATGGGTCAAAATCTGACCGAGGAAATTCAGTACGAAGAGATGATTATCGTGAGAAATTTGTAACTTCTCATGGGCAATGTGGCCGAAGTCGACTAGTGATCAACGGAACAAGTCGTCAAGCAGCCAACCACGACCGAGGTCGAGTAGAGCAGATAGAAGCAATTGCTAGTTTTATATTGGGATCTTCAGAGGGAATATTCTCTTAAATATTCTCTCTGTTTGTACTTTTAGGTTTTTTTGGGAATATCCCAAATAAATAGAAGGAGAGATAAGGCAAAGAGCATGTAATATTATATATGATAAGAACATTTTTGAAAAGTAAGCTCTCTATATAAATACAAAGAACAACTTTCTGGAGAGATTCGACTCTTTCAGAATTCTCTATTGTCATTTCCACCAGATCCGAGAAAGTGCTCAATTTTCTCTTATATCCCTATCATTCATCATTGTCAGAGGGAAGAATCATTGACCTCATTCAATATTGGGTGAATCTTTTTCCTTATTTATATTTATTGTCATTTATGGTTATTTAATACTTGATACTTTATGTACATTGTTACATTCGGCACATTTATTGCTTGCACATTAATTCCATTTCTTCACTGCTCGCACCTTTCGTGCTATCAATCCAAGATTTGAAGTTATTAGCTTTAACTAGTATTAAGTCTACTAAATAACTGATTAATTAGTTTAACCAAAGATTATCCTCTTTTGGTCAAACAATTTGGCGTCGTCTGTAGGGACTTCCTAGTCAAAGTCTTTGTTTCTTTCAGATCTAAAAGAAAGCAACACAAACCTTGTCTTTTCTTGCCTGCATAGTTTAACATGGCAGGTAATGGAGAGCAAAGAATGAAAGAAGTAGCCGATCTTACTACCAACCTCCTAAACACTATTAACGAAGTCACTGGAATAGACATTGAGGACGTGACATCAAACGCCTCCCCCAGATAGAGTGGTTCATGCCTCCCTCACGACAGCATCACAACCTCATACGGTAAAGGGTCCTCTACATCCACAAAGGAAGAGGCACCACTAGCAGTGAAAAAGTTGCTCGAGGCGTGGTTGACAAACACACTCACCAGCATTCTCGACAAGCCCGCCCAAAGGACGAATAGAGAAAATGCGAGAGTCTGCGTCGCATCAGTGACAGACGAGAAGCACGGCCCTCCGCTTGTGACATGTATTACTCACAACGTTAGTGATGCAGGTAACGACACCCTAACAGCCATTTTGAGAAAGATGGAGGAGATGGAGAACAAGAACAAAATGTTCTGTGACCAAATGAAAGAGCATCAAGAAAGGGTAGACAAAATACCAGGTGCCCCAAAACCCTTACCAAAAAGGGACGCCAATCGTTTGTTGTCCAACCGTACAGTGAAGAAGTTGCACCATACACCATTCCTAAAACCTTCAAAATATCGTCGTACTTGAAAATATACGATGGCACGACGGACTCTGAGGATCATGTGACCCACTATGTCACCGCAGTAAAAGGAAATAACCTCGCCAAAGAACAAGTGTCCTCCATATTACTGAAGAAGTTTGGCGAAACCCTCACCGGAGGAGCACTAATTTGGCACTCACAACTACATGCACACTCTATAGAGACGTTCGAGGAAATGGCCGACAAGTTTGAAACTGCCCATGTCGGGGCTAAAAAAGCAGAGGCGAGAGTGAATGACATTTTTGCCATTAAACAGTCACCCGGTAAAGGGCTAAAAGATTTCCTTGCCTGATTCAATCGTGTGAGGATGACCTTACCAAATGTATCAGAGGGAATGACAGTAGTAGCTTTCCAGAGCGGGTTAAATAGGAACGGTTCGAGGGCGACCAGAAAATTGCTAAGCCGACTCATGAAGTATCCCCAACCACTTGGGATAATATACACAACGCCTACTGCGCTAAATTGTGAGATGACAAGGGCGACCTCAACGGGCCAACTCAATGGCTGAACTCAGCCCAAATGGAATCCAGGAAAGACTGAAGAAATGACAACATAAGGGACCATGCAGGTACGCAACCCAACCGTGAAAAACATCAACCATATGTTAGAGTCGCAGTCTTACCCCCTCCCGATCATAGCGACGACCCATCTAGGCCACCAACAAGGACTCACTGAAGTGAAAGAGGTATGCCGCCACAACTATTTGCTCACAATTTCTGCGTTTCTCCCTCAGAAATAGTCTACACCCTGGAGAAGCTCGGCCCAAATGTAAAGTGGCTGCAGAAGATGAAGTCCAACCCAGAAAGTCAAACGCCCTCTGCGAATTCAACAGGAACGGGGCCACAAAAATGAGGACTACACCACTCTCAGGCAAGAGGTCATGAACATGCTTCACCAAGGACATCTGAAAGAACTTTTGAGCGATCGAGGAGGGACAAACTTTGCTCGAGGACACGAACAACATCAGGGTCCACCAAAACCACCCTCTCTAACTCGAACCATCCAAATGATCATCGGAGGAGTCGAGTACGCGTCAATCAACAACGTAAAATTCATGACCACCCACAAGCTGAAATAGTCAATTACTCATGAACGGTATGACGAACTCCAAGAGAATATCATCTTCGATAAGTTAGATACCCATGATTTGGTCTTTCCTCATTATGACGCCCTTGTTATTACTTTACGCATCTTAGAAACTGACATAAAATGCATTATGGTCGATGATGGGAGCGGTGCGTGCATTGTCCACCCTCGAGTTCTCGCACAAATGAAGCTCGAGGATAGGATAGTGATACGTTGCATCACACTAACGGGTTTTAACAATATAGTTGAACAGACATCTAGAGAAAGCACGCTACCCATCCCGGTCGGCAGCATCACTTTGGAGACCATGTTCCACATCATTGACTAGGATACGGCATACAACGCCATCATAGGTCTCCCCTAGATATACGTCATGAAAGTCGTCCCCTACAGCCTATATCAAGTCATCAAATTTCCCATCCCTTGGGGAGTATTTAGCACCCGATGAGAGCAATGCACTGCCGGAGAATGTTATCGTATCGCCCAAGACTGCACATACACCCAACAATTGAAAGGAAAAGTTGAGGCCGCATAACAATTAACAGGGTCGGGGAAAGGTGATGACGAAGAGAAAGATGTCATCAGGGACCCCGAAATCATAGAAGCCACAGGGTCGACCTTAAAGGATCTTGACCCGTACAACTCAACAAAGACGACCGCAGAAAAAAAACCTACATCTGCCACAAACTTTAGGAACAAGGTAAATTCCCTCAATTTTTAGCTAACAACGCAGACTTGTTTGACTTTTCCCATGCAGATAAGTCGGGCACCCCGAAAGAAATAGCGACACACAAGTTGAACGTCGACCCGTTTTACCACCAGTGCGATAAGTTAGGCGGAAAATCAACTTTGCAGTAAATGACGCGGTCCGTGATGAAGTTAAAAAACTGCTGGAAAATGACTCTATCAAATAATCAAAGTACCCTCAATGGGTCGCCAATGTGGTCATGGTGAAAAAGAAGAATGGAAAAGGGTAGATGTGCGTAGAATTCACATATCTGAACAAAGCCTGCCCGAAAGACTAATTTCCACTACCCCATATCGACCAGCTCATTGATGCAACGGCCGGGCACGAGCTATTAAGCTTCTTGGACGCCTACTCGGGCTACAACCAGATCCTCATGGAGGAAGGAGACCAAGAGAAGACCACTTTCATCACTCACCAAGGGACATTCTACTGAAGAGTGATGCCTTTCGGACTGAAAAATGCGGGGGCATCGTATCAGAGGTTGGTGACAAAAATGTTCAAAGACTAACTCAGTAAAACCATGGAAGTCTATGTTGTTATTGGTCAAGTCAAAAAGGAAAGAGGATCACATCGACCACTTGAAAGAGGCCTTCGACATACTCAGTTGACCGGCCGCATAGCCGCCTTTTCAAGGTTCATCCCAAGGTACTCTAATAGATGCCATAAATCTTTTGGCGTACTTAAGAAAGATAATGGACTCCAATGGAACTCCGAGTGCATCAAAGCCTTGAAAGAATTAAAGTCGTACTTGTCTTCACCCCCACTGCTTGTATGGCAGAACCTAGGGAACGTCTCCTCGTCTACCTGGTCATATCTGATGTGGTCATGAGTGCAGTCCTGGTCTGAGAAAACAAAGGTACACAATCTCCTATCTATTATATTAGCAAACTCTAGTTGACACCGAAATGAGGTACCCACACTTCGAGAAGTTAGCCCTATTTTAGTCGTAGCTTCACGAAAGTTGAGACCCTACTATCAGTGTCACCCCATCTCGGTGGTCACGACCTTTCCCCTAAGGAGTATTCTTCAAAAGCCCAAGTTGTCGGCCAGATTGGACAAATAGGCCATAGAATTGAGCAAGCTAGATATGACCTATCAACCGCGATAGGCGTTAAAGTCAAAGTGCTCGCTGACTTCATCGTGAATTTCAGCACAAAATAATGCCTGAAGTCGAAAAGGAAGTCGCCCGCACTTCCTCAAGAATACACTACCTATGGGTTTTGTATATTGATGGCGCCTCTAACGCGTCAGTATTGGGACTGGGACTCGTGCTTGAGGTCCCAACAGGCGAAGTAATTCACCAGTCCATAAGATGCCCAGATATGACTAGCAACGAAGCCGAGTACGAGGCCGTGATTTCAGGGCTAAAGTTAGCACTCAAGTACGGAGCAAAGCGAGTCGTCCTATGGTGCGACTCTCAGCTCGTTGTCAATCAAATCATAGTGACTTTCCAAATCAAGGAACAAAGACTACAAAAATACCAGGTCGAGATCTGCAAGCTGTTACCCGAGTTCGACGAATGCCAGATCGACCAAATCCCTTGAGCATAGAATATCAAAGTAGACGACCTTGCCAAACTGGCAGCGGCGACTAAAAGCATAATCGTAGAAGGGAACATGGTCACTTTCCTCCACTTGTCGATTGATCAAATCGAGGAAAGAAATATAAACCTAACTTGGGAATGGCGCAATCGTATTGTCACATATGTGTAGGACGGAGTGCTTCCAGACGATAAAAAAGAAGCTACGAATGCAGTCGGCTAGGTACATCGTCATCAACAACGACTTGTACAAAAGAACGTATGGCGGCCCCCTAGCAAAATGCTTAGGCCCAAACCAAATGCGACGTATTTTGGAGGAAGTCCATGAAGGTCACCGCGAAGCTCATACCGACAATTAAGCCCTAGTCAGATGTCTCATATGAGCAGGATACTACTGGCTTACAATGAAAAATAAAAGATGCCGACTTCGTAAAAAAATGTGAACAATGCCAAAAATATGACCCTATGATCCACCAAGTGGGCAAGCACCTCCACTCAGTCATCTCTGTTTGGCCTTTCATCAAATGGGGGATGGACATCGTCGGACCCCTCCCAGTGGGACGAGGTAATGTACGATTTTTTTTAGTTTTAACTGACTATTTTTTCAAGTGGGTGGAAGCAGGTGCATTCACCCAAATACGGTTGCAAAAATTAATCGCCTTCATATGGAGGAATATCGTGTGTCGATTCGGCCTTCCCAAAGAAATCAGTTGTGACAATAGGCCTCAATTCACTGGAAAAAAAGATCGTCGAGTTCTTCGAGAAATGGCATATTAAGAAAATACTCTCCACACCATATAATCCCACACACAATAGGCAAGTGGAGTCCTCCAACAAGTCAATATTGAACATCATGAAGAAGAAGAAGATCGAGAACGCCAAAGGGGTTGTGGCAAGAGTTGCTGCCGGAAGTGTTATGGGCATACCGCAAAATGCCAAAAACAAGCACAGGAGAAACATCATACTCACTAGTCTATGGGACCGATGCAGTAAAACCGGTCGAGGTCGGAGAACCAAGTCTAAGGTACTCGCACGAAAGTGAGCTGAGAAACGACCAAAGCAGGAGGCAAGACCTCGACGAGGCTGAAGAACAAAGCGACATGGCGTACATAAGGATGGTCGCCCAGAAACAACAGGCAAAGCGATACTACAACAAAAAAGCCAAGATCAGACCGCTCAAAGTCGGGGACTACGTACGCAAAGCCAAAACACAGGCAAACAAGGATCCACGAGAAGGAAAGCTAGGGACTAATTGGGACGTCCCATACAAAATTACGGTGGTAGCAAGCAAATGGTCATTCTAGCTAGAAACGATGGAAGGAAAGCTACTACGAAACAACTAGAACATCGCCCACCTCAATTACTTCAACTTCTAAGAAAAGATATTCTCTGAAACGTACTCTTTTTCCCTCACCTAAGTTTTGTCCTAATTGGGTTTTCTCGAAGAGGTTTTTAACGAGGCGATGAGGAGAACATCTCGAAGCTAAGCATGAGCAGGTGAGAATACAAGTTAGCAAGTTCATTTGAATAATATTATGACAATATATTTATAAATATTAATTTATTTAATCAAACATGCATTCCATGATGTTTAGAAAACGTATGTTTTTAGTTTTTATAATTAAATAAACTAAATGTTATTAATTTAGAAAATATATATCAATTATTTGTACTATAATAGTTATAAATATATGATTAGTAATTAATGTATATTCAAGAAAAAATTTGCATCTTAAATACCAAAACTAATATTGTTTATACTTACAAAAAATTATTTATAGGCATGTCTTTATTATATTATCTTTTAAGTTTTGAAAATTATTTCATTTAAAATTTAATCTAGTTGTATAATTACACTTGTGCAACCAAATATACGCTTGTAATTACACTGTAATTACGTTAAATAAACCGATCGTCATAATTACTATATTGTGTAATTATTAAGTTGTGTAATTACCACCATAGTAATTACATCAATTTTGATTACCGGATGACTTTCCAAATAGACCCTTACAGTGATGTCATGTTTTCTAAGTTTTGGAAGGGCTTTAGGGAATTCTTCTCTATTTGATTGTAGGCAAAATCGTATCTTTCTTTTTCTGTAAAAAACAAAATATGCATATCTTTTGAGATTTTAAATTTGAATAATTTTCTTATTTTTTTGTTAACATTAGAAAAGGAAAAATAATTAATATTGGATAATTTTATCTATAACGGCCAAAAAATATTTAAATGTCAAATATTGTTATAAGTGTATAACAACCATTCACTACAACAACCAAAAAATATTGGAACAAACGAGGTTGTTATAGAGAGGATTGACTGTAATTGGAGAGGTGTAATTACACCCTCGAATTCACAAAAGGAAGGTGAGAATTGGTGGTGATTATACTACGTAATTACAAGGTTACTTTTTAATTCTTTCCTTTTATTTTTATTTTTATTTATTTTCTTTATAACTTTTTATTATTTTAACTTCTTTTTATTTTTTATTTTATTTTTTGATTTTATTTTTATTTTTTAAATTAAAAATATATTTTTCTTTGTACATTATTTATCTTTTATTTTCTACCTTTACTTCTTGTGATTACATGTAATTGCTCGTATATTTTATTTTTTTCATTTAGCGTAACTGCGTTATTATTCTAGTTTTTGAAACTACACCTCCTAATATTAGAAATAACGAGTCATTAAAAAACTTGGCATAAAATGAGTGATATCATTAAAGTAGTATTTTGTTACTAAATGAGGTTATAAACTTATTATGTTTTCTGATCGAAAGTTGTATTGGAACTTATTTTTATTATATTGGAATTTTGACATATGTTAAACAATTTTTTGTTTTGGATTTTGAAATTGTGTTATATTTATGGCTCCAATTTACTTATTTTAGTAGTATTGGCTTGTTATTCTACATTGCATTGCATGTTGTTCAATTTTTAGTTAGAATTGATAGATTTATTTTGTCAAATATTTGAATAATGTTATGCCAATATATTTATAAATATTAATTTATTTAATCAAACATGCATTCCATGATGTTTACAAAATGTATGTTTTTAGTTTTTATAATTAATTAAACTAAATATTATTAATTTAGAAAATATATATCAATTATTTGTACTATAATAGTTATAAATATATGATTAGTAATTAATGTATATTCAAGAAAAAAATTGCATCTTAAATACCAAAACTAATATCATTTATACTTACAAAAAATTATTTATAGGCATGTCTTTATTATATTATCTTTTAACTTTTGATAATTATTTCATTTAAAATTTAATCTAGCTATGTAATTACACTTGTGCAACCAAATATACGCTTTTAATTACATTGTAATTACGTTAAATAAACTGGTCGTCATAATTACTATATTGTGTAATTACCACCATAGTAATTACATCAATTCTGATTGCCGGATGACTTTCCAAATAGACCCTTACAGTGATGTCCTGTTTTCTGAGTTTTGGAAGGGCTTTAGGGAATTCTTCTCTATTTGATTGTAAGTAAAATCGTGTCTTTCTTTTTTTGTAAAAAAAAAAAAAATCTATATAACCTCGTCGAATGTTTGATTCTCCACCTTGTAATCCCTTCCCATTTTCCCCTCCCCCTACCACCTATTTAAAAAAAAGTGAAAAAAAATTGTAATTCTTACATAGTTTGGAACAACTTTAAATTTTGTAATCCAGGAAGTTTTAGGATATTTTTGAGGAAATATCTTTAAATATATTAAACAAGCTTATACGTATAGAAAATACATTATATCTTGTCCAACTCCAATCAAACTCGTCAACTCAATGAAACTGAAACTTTAAAATATAGTTAGAATAAACAATAAGGTAGTTGTAGTTTATTTTGGTCATAGTTGTTGACTTATAAAGACGTTAGAAGAATTAAATACTCCTTCCTTTTTTTCGCCTTGCCTCCCACACCGACAAGCAACCCAGGCAAGGAAGTACTTATATTTCATTGCAGCAACACAGATGGACACGACCTTACTTGAACAGGATCTGTTCTATAGGCTCGTACCACTGTATCCTTGAGTTCTAAGGAGACAGAAAACCAAGTCTGGTTGATGAGGCATGGCCAATAGACCAGAGCGTGATTAACAGCTCCCATAGCCCATGGGTTATGGTGCCGTAGATGATCGTTCTTAGCCCCAACCTTGGTGTGCTGAGATGGTCTAATGGCTGTCTGACAGACTCTCTAATCTTTTTTGCTATCTTTCCTAATTTACTTTTGAAAATAACTAAGGAATCTTTTTTGCTATCTTTCCTGATTTACTTTTGAAAATAACTAAGGTAAGATTCCATGGTCTTTAGTTTATACCTAATGTTTCATGTTGTCCAATTTCAAGGAAGCTTTGTAGAAGTTATTTTTTTGTTGATTTACTTTTGAAAATAACTAAGGAAAGATTCCATGGTCTTTAGTTTATACCTGATGTTTCATGTTGTCCTATTTCAAGGAGGCTTTGTAGAAGTTATTTTTTTGTGTGCGACTATTATTGATGTAGGAGGCTAAATTGCATGTTAACTGCATCATAGTTAAACTAGTATTGTTAATGTCACACTTTATTAAGCTAAGCAGCATGATTTGGAGAAATACTGCCAGTCATGATTTTGTTATTAATTTGTTCTTTTAATACGGAGAGAAATATGCACAAGGAAGATGCATAGTGTTTGGTCAAAGGTTGAGTTACATATTAGATGTGGTAACCGTGGGAAGTCTCTGAAAACTTGAAATCCAATATTGATATACAAATCGAAGAATGATCACTCAATCCCACATCGTCAAGCGAAGAACATAGAAAAGTAGTGAAGGTATACTATAAAATAAGGTCAAGGACAACAAAGAACCATACTTACCTGGACGGGGTCGATGGGCGATCAATAAGGCCCATGGCCTAGGTTGGTGATCTCTACTGCACTTTGGAGGGGTGCCCGCCTAAGGTCGGCTCAAGTGGTCGAGCCTACGTTTAATTATTTGCCAATTTTTTATCTGTGAACAAGTAGAAGCGAACGAAGACTTTGGTCGGTATCCAATAAAAAAACTTTGTCGAAAAAACCGGCCGAAGTCTATCGGTATTATCCAACAAAAATCATTGATATTTTAATTATGCAACTAAAAAATGCACCATTTTGGAATCAATCCGGGGTATGTATAGTGCTAGGGTGCTATTCTACCACTGGTGCATTTTGGTTTAAGGTTTACTTTTATTTTATTTATACTTTTTAATTGTATTTTCGCGCAAAAATAATCTATCGATTTTGGTTTATTAAAAAAAAAATTATCGATTGAAATAGGTTGATGTTTTAATATGACCGACTGAAATAACTGATTCGGTCGGTGTTGAATATTGATTTTAATTTATTTTAAATGAAAATACGACCAAAGTTGGTCTGTTTCTTGAAAAATAAATTTTGTGGGGTACAAAAATAGTTTTTCGTATTTTTGCGCAAAAAAATCGACAAAAGCTGGTCGGTTTCATAAAAAAGAATTAAAAAATAAAATATCTTTAAAAGTCGACCGACTTCGGTCGGTTTTTCGGCCATTATTTTTACCGACCGAAGTCGATCGGTCGGCCGCGATCAATTTTGATCGAATTTTTAGTGGTGAATGGCCTAGTGAGTAATCTTAAGAAAGGCTTTGTGGATATCTTGTTTAACTCCTTTATTTGTGTCTAGGCAAATTATTGTATGAGTCAAAATTCGACCGAGGAAATTCAGTACGAAGGGATGATTATCGTGAGTAATTTGTAACTTCTCTTGGGCAATGTGGCCGAAGTCAACCAGTGATCAACGGAACGAGCCGTCAAGCGGTCAACCACAACTGAGGTCGCGTAGAGCAGATAGAAGCAACGACTAGTTTTATTTTGGGATCTTCAAAGGGAATATTCTCTTAAATATTCTCTCTATTTGTACTTTTAGGATTTTTTGGGAATATCTCATATAGATAGAAGGGGAGATAAGGCAAAAGAGCATGTAATATCCTATATGATAAGAACATTTTTGAAAAGTGAGCTTTCTAAATAAATACAAAGAACAACTTTCTGGAGTGGTTCGACCCTTTTGGGATTCTCTATTGTCATTTCCACCAGATCCGAGAAAGTGCTCAATATTTTCTTATATCATTGTCAAAGAGAAGAATCATTCAGCTCATTCAATATTAGGTGAATCTTTCTATTTATTTACATTTATTGTCATTTATGGTTATTTAATACTTGATAGTTTATGTACATTGTTCCATTCGACACATTTATTGGTTGCACATTAATTCTATTTCTTCACTGCTCGCACCTTTCGTACTATTAATCCAAGATCTGAAGCTATTGGCCTTAACTAGGATAAACTCTACTTAATAACTGATTAATTAGTTTAACCAAATATTATCCTCTTTTGGTCAAACAATTTGACGCTGTCTGTGGGGACTTCCTAGTCAAAGTCCTTGTTTCCTTCAGATCTAAAAGAAAGCAACACAAAACCTTGTCTTTTCTAGTGTGCATAGTTTAACATGGCAGGTAATGGAGAGGAAAGAATGAAAGCAGTAGCCGGTCTTACTACCAACCTCCTAAACACTATCAATGAAGTCACTCGAACAGACACTAAGGACGTGGCACCAAACGCCTCCCCCAGGCAGAGTGTTCACCCCTCCCTCGCGACAGCATCACAACCTCACACGGTAAAAGGGCCTCTACATCCACAATGGAAGAGGCACCACTAGCCCGCCCAAAGGACAAACAGACAGAGAAAATGCGAGAGTCTGCGTCGCACCAGTGGCAAACGAGAAGCACAACCCTCCGCTTGTGACATGTATTACTCACAACGTTAGTGATGCAGGTAACGACACCCTAATTGCCATTTTGAGAAAGATGGAGGAGATGGAGAACGAGAACAAAATGCTCTGTGACCAAATGAAAGAGCATCAAGAAAGGGTAGACAAAATACCAGGTGCCCCAAAACTCTTACCAAAAAGGGACGCTGGTCGGTTCGTTGAGCAACCGTATAGTGAAGAAGCTGCACCATACACCATACCTAAATCCTTCAAAATGCTGCCGTACTTGAAAATATACGATGACACGACGGACCCTGAGGATCATGTGACCCACTATCTCACCGCAGTAAAAGGCAACGACCACGCCAAAGAATAAATGTCTTCCATATTACCGAAGAAGTTTGGCAAAACCCTCACCGAGGGAGCACTAACTTGGTACTCACAGCTATCTGCACGCTCCATAGAGACGTTCGACAAAATGGATGATAAGTTTGTAACTGCCCATGCCGGGGCTAAAAAAGCAGAAGCGAGGGTGAATGACATTTTTGCCATTAAATAGTCGCCCATTGAAGGTCTAAGAGATTTCCTCGCCCAATTCAATCGTATGAGGATGACCTTACCAAATGTATCACATGGAATGTCAGTAGCAGCTTTCCAGAACGGGTTAAATAGGAACGGTTTGAGGGCGACCAGAAAATTGCTAAGATGACTCATGAAGTATCCCCCAACCACTTGGGATGAGATACATAATGCCTACTGCGTTGAAGTGCGAGCTGACAAGGACGACCTCAACGAGCCAACTCAACGGCTGACCTCAGTCCAAATGGAATCTAGGAAAGACCGAAGAAATGACAACATAAGGGACCATGCAGGCCCCTGACCCAACCGTGAAAGACATCAACCATATGTCAGAGCCGTTGTCATACCACATCCCGGTCATGGAGACGGCTCATCTAGACGCCAACAGGGACTCACTAAAGCGAAAGAGGTATGCCTCTACTACTATTTGCTCACAATTTCTGCGTTTCTCCCTCAGAAATAGCCTATGCCCTAGAGAAGCTCGGCCCAAAAGTGAAGCAGCCGAAGAAGATGAAGTCCGACCCAAACACTAGAAAGTCAAATGCCCTCTGTGAATTCCATCAAGAACGGGGCCACAAAATCGAGGACTGCACTGCCCTCAGGCAAGAGGGCATGAACATGTTTCACCAAGGACATCTAAAAGAACATTTGAGCGATCAAGGAAGGACAAACTTTGCTTGAGGACGCGAACAACATCAGGGTCCACCAAAACCACCCTCCCTAACTTGAACCATCCAAATGATCATCAGAGGAGTTGAGAACGCATCAATCAACAGCGTAAAAATCATGACCACCCATAAGCTGAAACGGTCAATTACTCATGACCAGTATGACGAACTTGAAGAGAGTATCATCTTCGATAAGTCGGATACCCATGGTTTGGTCTTTCCTTATTATGACACCCTAGTTATTACTTTAGGCATCTTAGATACTGACGTAAATTGCATTATGGTCGATGATGGGACCGGTGCGTGCATTGTCCACCCTTGAGTTCTCGCACAAATGAAGCTCGAGGATAGGATAGTTCCGTGCTTTATCACATTAATGGGTTTTAACAATGCAATTGAGCAGACATCTGGAGAAATCACGTTACCCGTCCTGGTCGGCAACATCACTTTGGAGACCACGTTCCACATCATGGACTATGATACGGTGTACAATGCCATCATAGGTCACCCCTACATACACACCATGAAAGTCGTCCCCTACAGCCTATATCAAGTCATCAAATTTCCCACCTCTTGGGGGGGATTTAGCATCCGAGGAGAGCAACGCACTGCTCGAGAATGTTATCGCATCGCCCAAGACTGCACATACACCTAATAATTAAAAGGAAAAGACGAAGCCGCATAGCAATTAACAGGGTCTGGGTCAGGTGATGACGAAGAGAAATATGTCATCAGGGACCCCGAAATCGTAGAAGCCACAGGGTCAACCGTAGAGGATCTTGACCCCGTACAACTCGTCAAAGATGACCGCAGCAAAAAAGACTACATCGGCTACAAACTTTAGGAACCAGGTAAATTCTATCAATTTTTAGCTAACAACGCAGACTTCTTGGGCATCCCAAAAGAAATAGCGACACACAAGTTGATCGTCGGCCGTTTTACCCCTAGTGCGGCAAGTTAGGCAGAAATTCAACTTTGTAGTAAATGACACGGTCCGCAATGAAGTTGAAAAACTGCTGGAAAACGGCTCTATTAGAGAATCAAAGTACCCTCAATGGGTCGCCAACATGGTCATGGTGAAAAAGAAGAATGGAAAATGGCGGATATGCGTAGACTTCACATATCTGAACAAAGCCTGCCCGAAAGACTCATTTCCACTACCCCATATCGACCAGCTCATTAATGCAACGACCGGGCACGAGCTATTAAGCTTCTTGGACGCCTACTCGGGATACAACTAGATCCTCATGGAGGAGGATGACCAAGAGAAGACCACTTTCATCACTCACCAAGGGACATACTACTGAAGAGTGATGCCTTTTGGACTGAAAAATGCGGGGGCAACGTATCAGAGGCTAGTGAAAAAAATGTTCAAAGACTAACTCGTCAAAACCGTGGAAGTCTACATCAACGACATGTTGGTCAAGTCAAAAAAAGGAAATAGGATCACATTGACCACTTGAAATAGGCCTTCGACATACTCAGATGATACGGTATGAAATTGAACCCCAAATATTGCACCTTCGGCGTAACCTCGGGAAAGTTCCTCGGATTTTTGGTATCACAACGAGGCATCGAGGTCAACCCCGACCAATCAAAGCTATAGAAGGAATACAGGAGAATCTAACCAGTAAAAAACAGGAATGACCTATGGGTTTTGTATACTTCGGTACAAAAATAATGCCTGAAGTCAAAAAGGAAACCGTCCGCACTTCCTCCAGAATACACGAACTATGGGTTTTGTATAGTGATGGTGCCTCTAACACGTCAAGATTGGGACTGGGACTCGTGCTCGAGGTCCCAACAGGCAAAGCAATTCCCCAGTCCATAAGATGCTCAGATATGACTAACAACGAAGCCGAGTACAAGGCCTTGATTGCACGGCTAAATTTAGCACTCAAGTACAGAGCGAAGCGAGTCATCCTATGGTGCGACTCTCAGCTCGTTGTCAATCAAGTCATAGGGACTTTCCAAATCTAGGAACAAAGACTACTAAAATACCAGGCAGAGATCTGTAAGCTGTTACCTAAGTTCGACGAATGCCAGCTCGACCAAATCCCTTAGGCACAGAATATCAAAGCAGACGACCTTGCCAAACTGGCAGCAGCCACTAAAGCATAACCGGAGAAGGGAAGGTGGTTACTGTCCTCAACTCGTCGATCGATCAAATCGAGGTACGAACTATAAACCTAACTTGGGACTGGTGCAATCGCATTTTCATATATTTGCAGGATAGAGTGCTTCCAGACGATAAAAAAGAAGCCAAGAAGCTTCGAATGTGAGCGGCCAGGTACATCGTCATTAACAACGACTTGTACAAAAGAACATATGGCACCCCCTAGAAGAATTCTTAGGCCCAAACCAGACGCGACACATTTTGAAGGAAGTCCACAAAGGTCACTGCAGAGCTCATACCAACAATTGAGCCCTAGTCAGATGCCTCATATGAGTAGGATACTACTGGCTTACAATGAAAAAAGAAGCTGCCAGCTTCGTAAAAAAATGCGAACAATGCCAAAGATATGCCCCCATGATCCACCAAGTGGGCGAGCACCTCCACTCAGTTACCTCGCCTTGGCCTTTCATCAAATGAGGGATGGACATTGTTGGACCCCTCCTAGAGCGACGAGGTTATGTATGATTTCTTTTAGTTTTAACTTACTATTTTCCCAAGTGGGTGGAAGTAGGTGCATTCAACCAAATACGCGAGCAAGAAGTAATCACCTTCATATGGAGGAATATCATGTGTTTGGGTTTCCCAAAGAAATCAGTCATGACAATGGGCCTCAATTCACTGGAAAAAACATCGCTGAGTTCTTCGAGAAATAGCATATTAAGAAAATACTCTCCACGCCATACAATACCGCGGGCAATGGGCAAGCGAAGTCCTCCAACAAGTCAATATTGAATATCATGAAGAACAAGCTCGAGAACGCCAAAGGGACTGTGTCCAGAGTTGTTGCCGAAAGTGTTATGGGCATACCGCACAATGCCAAAAACAAGCACAAGAGAAACATCATACTCACTGGTCCGTGGGACTGATGCAGTAATACTGGTCGAGGTTGGAGAACCAAGTCTAAGGTACTCACACGAAAGTGAGTCAAAAAACTACGAAAGCAGAAGGCAAAACCTTGACAAACCGAAGAATGAAGAGACATGGCGTACATAAGGATGGTCGCCCAGAAACAACAGGCAAAGCGATACTATAACAAAAAAATCAAGATCATACCACTCAAATTCGGGGACTACGTACACAAAGCCAAAACACAGGCAAGCAAGGATCCACGAGAAGGAAAGCTAGGGACTAATTGGGACGTCCCATACAAAATTACGACGGCAGCAAGCAAAGGGCCATTCCTAAGAGAAATGATGAAAGGAAAGCTATTACCAAACAACTGGAACATCGCTCACCTCAAGTACTTCAACTTCTAAGGAAAGATGGTCTTTAAGCCGTAGTCTTTTTTCCTCGCCTGAGTTTTGTCCTAATTGGGTTTTCTAGAGGAGGTTTTGAACGAGGCGATGAGGAGAACATTTCGAAGTTAAGCACGAGTAGGTAAGAATACAAGTTAGCAAGTTTATTGCTCGACCCCTCGAATACTTCTCTAGGTCGACCAATAAAGGGACTAGGTAGACTGGGACTTGAATACTAGCCCGAAAAACGTGTAAACCTCTCTAATGTATACATGTAAGCAAAGCATAGAAACACAAGTGATGACCCAAAAGGGTCATCACTCGTTTTGGAAGTAAATTCAGTGTTCGGAGGCCTTAAAAACCTCTTTTTTCTCACCCCAATTTGTCTACATAGTCCGGGCGCGTTTCCAAAAAGCTTTTATGTGAAAACTAAGTGAATTAAGGAAATTGGCTATTTAAATTGAATAAAGTTGACTTGGGTCAACATTCTTGGTAAACGGACCCGGACCCGTGATCCGACGGTCTCGTAGGGTCCGTAGTAAAATTTGGGGCTTGGGCATATACCCGGAATCGAATTCCAAGGTCCCAAGCCCAAGAAATAAATTTTTAAAGAAAATTATTTTCTGGAAAATATAAAGGTTTTTAGAAGTGAATTGATGAATTTTCTTGATGGTATCGGGCCCGTATCTTGGTTCCGGAGCCTGGTACAAGTTTGAATAATAATTAAGATGAATCTGTAAAATTTGGTAAAGATCGGAGTTGGTTTGGTATAAAACGAACCTATAGTTGAGAAAAATAGTCACTTTGATGTTCTTGAGTGATTTCATGAATTTGAGGTTTAATTCATAGCTGTTGATGTTAATTTGATTATTTGATCGCACGAGCAAGTCCGTATGATATTTTTGGACTTGTGTGCATGTTTTGTTTGGAGCACTGAGGGCTCGGGTGAGTTTTGGATAGGCATGGAGTGAAATTGGACTTAGGAGCAAGTGCTGGTATCTGGTATTTTTACCCAGGCCTCTAATCTCGCAATTGCGAGATCATGCTTCGCAATTGCAAAGAGGACAGGCTTGGTAATTGTGACCCTAGTGTCACAAATACGAACCAAGCCTGGGCAGGCCTTGGTCGCAAATGCGACCATTTCTCGCAAATGCGATGTCGCAAATGTGACTAGTCCCTCGCAAATGCGAAGGTGACCGGATTTTCTCTTGGTCGCAAATGCGACAGATTCTTCACATTTGCAAAAAAAGCAGGTCCTGAAGGGGTTTGCAATTTCGAACCCTAATCGCTTGCGACATCTGCGACCAGTGAATTAGGACTTAGACACATTTTTCTTCATTTTTCAAACTCTCTCAAAACCTAATCTCTCTTGGGCGATTTTCTAAAGAATAGTTCTTCTTGAAATCAATTGTAAGTTGTTTCTAACTCATTTTCTTTAATCTATAATATCTTTCAAAATCAAGGGTTTTCATGGGGGAAATTGGGTGTTTTCGGTAGAACTTAGGATTTTCAATTTTTGGAGATTTGGACCTCGATTTGAGATCCGATTTCAAAATAAATTATATATTTGAGTTCGTGAAATCAGTTTTTGGTTCGAACCTCGGGTTTTGACCATGTGGGCCCGGGGTCGATTTTTGACTTTTTGGGGAAATCATTGGAAAACCTACTTTCATGCATTAGAATTAATTCATTTAGAATTTATTGATATTGTTAAGTAAATTGTGGCTAGATACAAGCGAATTGGTGGTGGAAACAAGAGGTAAAGCGGTAGTTGAGGCTTGAATTGTGTTTGTGGCATTGAGGTAAGTGTCTGGTCTAACCTTAGCTTGAGGGGTTAGAAGTTGAGTCTTATTTGCTATTTGTTAAATGTTAAGTACGACGTATAGGCATGGTGACGAGTATCTATACGTCGGTGTCAAGATTTCCCATGAGTCTTATTCTATGATTAATATTACTCTGTTTCGTATTGCCCATGATTTATATGATGATTTCTATTATTGAACAAGGCTTGTGAAAGTATTATTGGTAATTGAATATTGTAGAGCGTTGTCTCAAGTTGAGAATTGAGTTGTGAAGTAAATGTGGAAAAGAGAAAAGGTTTATGATATTGTCTCCCTTGATGGGATGTTATTGCTTTTGATATTATCTCCCTTGTCGGGATGTTATTACTCATGATATTGTTTCCTTTGCCGGGATATTGTTGTTATGCTATTGTTCCCTTGCCGGGATTTTATTGTGATATTATTGATTCCCTTGCCCAAATTTCTTTGTGATTGTTGCTTGGGTGAGGAAGAGTGTAAAGCACGAAGGGTGATGTCATGCATGATTTTGAGAGTGTTAATGCACGAAGGGTGATGTCGTGCCAATATTGTGAGGTAAAAGCACGAAGGGTAATGTCGTGCCGCACGATGTACAATGTCGTGCCATGATATGAGTGATAATGCACGAAGGATAATTCCGTGCCATGATTATGTGAGGTAAAAGCACGAAGGGTGATGCCGTGTCGATTCTATTAATTTTTATGATGAGGATGAGAGTAAAAGCGCAAAGGGTGATGTCGTGCACGTGTTATTGAGTTCTTGTTTCTTGCTGATAATTGAGTTACGACTTTATTTACATTCCTCTATTGGTTTTCTATTGTTAATTGATATTCCCTGCAACATGTTTCTCCCTCTTATCTGTAACTGTAAATTTCTGCCTTTATTTTTCTGATGTATATGATTTAACTGCACATGTTTATTTGATAGTCTTGTCCTAGCCTTGTCACTACTTCGCCAAGGTTATGTTAAGCACTTACCAGCACATGGGGTCGGTTGTGCTGATACTACACTATGCACTGTGTGCAGATCCCGGTGTGGCATCTTTTGGAACGCAGTGAGGTTGCTGCCTTCAGTCCATCAGGTGACCCGAGGTAGTTCTGCAGGCATCCGCAGGCCTTGACATCTCCTTCTATCTTTCCATACTATTTCTTTTATGAATTTCAGAAACAACTTTGTGTTTATCTTTCGAACCCCTATTTGTAGTACTCCTAGACAATATGTGAGATTGTGGCACCAGTTCTGGGTAGTTTTTGTTTATGGATTTATATCAGTATTATTATTAAGTTGATACATTTCATTCTTTCGCATTATTATTTCCGTTGTTTATATAATGTTAATTCACAACTGTTAAAGGATTAAAAATTAAAAGGGTTAAATAATTTTAATGATTGACTTGAGTAGCTTTCACTAGTAGGTGTCATCACGACTCCCGAATGTGGGAAATCCGGGTCGTGACAGCACATGATGTTCGCCTATGTCTCCCACCTAGTTTTAATACCGCACCAATCAAGATACTTACATTTGACCTCGTTCTAATTAATTAAGAGTAACGTTAGACCTCTCTCGAATCAACTCACATTCGACCTCGATCGAATTAATTAAAAGTAACATTTGACCTCACTCGAATCAACTCGCATTCGACCTCGGTCGAATTAATCAAGAGTAACATTCGACCTCGCTCGAATCAACTCACATTCAACCTCGTTCGAACTAATTAAGTGTAACATTCGACCTCGTCTAAATTAATTAAGACACACACATTTGACCTTGTTCGAATTAGTTAAGAGTAACATCCGACCTCGCTTGAATCAACTCACATTCGACCTAGCTCGAATTGCATTTCATAGTTAACCTCGTCCGAATTAATTATGGCGGTGTTTAACTTTGCTCGAACTAATCAAAGACACACTCGGCCATGTTTGAGTTAACTCCTA
Source organism: Nicotiana sylvestris (assembly GCF_000393655.2). NCBI lineage: Eukaryota > Viridiplantae > Streptophyta > Magnoliopsida > Solanales > Solanaceae > Nicotiana > Nicotiana sylvestris. The sequence goes on along the minus strand of NW_027184344.1, from coordinate 120,753 downwards.
CCAATAGTTCTTTTAAATCAAGACTATCAGTCGAGGAAAACATTCAAAGAAAAAACAGAAGACTTAGAAATAAACAGCAAAAGTAGTATTCCAAACGCCCACTAAAGTATAAAAAAGATTACAAAAAGCATCGCTCAGTGGCTTCATCCCCACCTTCATCCTCACCGGTCGAGTACGCATCATCATACCAAGCACCTTGCTCATTTTCGCCCAGCTCGTCTTCATCATTGCCCGCCCGTGGCATGGTGGGATCATAATAATAGGTGACTCGAGTTGTGCGCGCTTTGGCATGAGTACCCTCGAACTCAACCTCAGTAACTATCCATGGCGCCATCAAGTCTCTAGATATGTCTAGCTAGGCCTAGGCATGAATCCACTTCTCGTACAAATCCCGAGCAACCTCAGGATAAGCGAAAGTGTGAGAGGAAGATGGTCGAGCCAATAGTTGCGCCCTTTCATCCTCAAAAGCGGCGACTTGATCATTTAAATTCGAAACCTCTCCCTCAAACCCGCCAATACGCTCATCAAGCCTTGCCTCCCTGAGCATGGCCACCTCTGCTTCATTCTCCCATTCAGATCTGAAGAACGCAGATGACCTCCTCCGATGCCGCTACCCTTGCCAAAGCCGCCATCCTGGCCTCCTCAGCCTTCTCCAACTCTGTTGTCTTCTCGATCAACTCATCACTCAAGACATTGGCCCTGGTCGAACTCTGATCAAGTTCAGCCTGCAGGGATGCCACTTGGGCCTAAAGATTGGCACACTCAGTCGTGACCCCCTACTCACCTCAAGTTCGTTCTCCTTGGCTCTAAGAGCTCCCTCAAGCTCGCTACATTTGCCGATGAACCTCACGAGTTCATCGTCCTTCTTCCTCAACTCATCTCTAAGAGACTGGAAATTACCGTCTGCGCCGAATCGGGCTCGTATCTCACGGTACTTGGCACAATACTCACGAAACTTCAAAACCATTTTCTTAAAAACACCCTTCCGCTTCTCCCATCGGCGGGCGTTCTCGATCTCCAAAATAAGAGTCTAGCGAAAAAGGAAGAGCCAAAAAGAGTCAGTAAAAACAAAAAGGAGAAAGGGCGTAAGGTACAAGAACAAAAAAAACAAAAAAAAACAAACTTACCCTCAAAGCCATTCCGGATATGCCTAACAATAGATCGTCATCCTTAAATGTCCATAAAGTCCATTCTCGGTGCTAGAGTAGAGAGGAACCAAAGAATGAACTACTCTCTCTGTATTCACCAATAAGTCGCAGTCCAAGGGAGTGACTATGGTGCGAGTAGATCCCTCCATCCTAACTTCTACCCGAATAAACCCCTATCGAGCATCCGCACCTCTTCGGGCTCGATGTCGGAAATGGTTTCATAGACATCCACAGCCACACTCTTCCCTCTCTCCTCGACCGATAGAGGAACGTTAGCCTCCAGATAGTGACGGATCACCCCTAAGAACAGCCTTCACAACTTCTGATCGCCCTCCTTCTTCGGCCATGACTTCAGGTGAAGGAGCAATTTCTACAACCTCTACAGGAGGCAAAGTCTCTGTGTTCAAACCCACATCGCCCTCAGACGTGGCAGCTGTGAGCACGTGATTTTTGCTTCACGAGACAATCGCTCCAAAAGAAATAAAAAATAACAACAAATGATCCCGTTGTACAATTTTGAGATTTTTACATGGCACTTCGTTAATTGTTTATGACTTTGGCCCATTATTTACTTTATTAAAACAAAATACAAAAAATGTACATGTCATGCATGATCTGAACCGTAACATGGTTGTTAAATAGAAAAGCATGAACAGACATCTTTGCCCGTGATTTTGTTTTGTTTAATTTTTACCTGTTTTGAATCATTTTAATGTGTGTGCAAATAATTGTATTAGGTGTTTATTTTAATTTGATTTTACTTAGTTTTGTATTTTCATAACAAAAGAAAAAAAAGAAAAAAAAAAGAAAAGAAAAGACTTCTTCCGGACTTGGGCCAATTTTAACAAAATTGGCCCAAACAAACAGCCCAAAACCCAGGCCTGCCCGGTCCAACACCACCTGATGCCCAGAGAATCCAAACGACGTCGTTTTGGTACAGGTTGATCTGGGCCGTTGATCTCAAATTGATCAACGGCCAAGATCAATTCCCCATAACCCACCAATAAACCCGACCCGTCTCACCCGGACCGACCCCAACCCTTTACCCTTGAAACGACACCGTTCCACTTAAGCTATCAGATCCAGACCGTAGATCTAGATTGATCTAACGGTCGAGATCAATCCACCCATTAACTATATAAAGTCATAATCCTACCCTGCCCCCTATCCAAACCCCAGCCTTCGTCGTCCTCACCACAACCCCCAAACCCTAGAGCCGCCCTAGTATCCTTCACCATGGAAACCGGCGGCATGAACGCCGGTGACCTTCCCCTTAACACCATAGAACCCCCTTGACGTCCTGAACCCAAATCTACCAACCACACGCCTCGAATCCTATCCCACCTTCTCGAATCTTCATTTGAAGATTCGAGTCGGAACCTAATCTACACCGATCTGCCTTGAAATCATACCAGACACTCCCCAGACCCCCCTCGTGACCAAACCATACTTGGTTTGGTCCGAATCTGACCAGGGAAGCATGAATCCCGGATCTGGTTTTTGAACTTTAAAGGTTTTCGTCGATGGTCCGTGTTTTTGTTCAAACCAAAGGATTAAGGTCTAATAGACTTTAATTGAAGTGTTTCTCATCTGAGAAACACTTCGATTAAAGTCCGTTCAGCCTTAAGAAAGGTCTGTCCGAATCCGAGTTAAGGTTTTGAGATTTGAGGTGAGTCTTGTTTTTTTTTCTTTTCTTATTTCTGTTTTGTCTCTGTGATTGACTAAAAGTCCGTTCATGTTTGTTTTAATTTTATCAACTTCTGTTTGTCTACTTTGCCTGAACCTCTGTGTTTGTTTGAATCCCTCTCCTATTCTGATAATGCATATGTATGTATGTGCTGTGCGAATAATTGGGCTCCAAATGTTTGACTGATCAATTGGCTCCTCGAGTACCACTCTGTTTAATCAGTATAATTCGAACCATGTATCGATACTGTTTAAATGTCTGATTTTTTGGCTGCGATTGTGTATGTTAATGCTAATATAGTCGAGTCGACATGTGTCGTCAATTAGTTTCAACTGTCTGAACAAAATAAATCGATTTGCTTATGTTGAACATTGCCTGAATCAATTAAGAACCAAGTTCAGTTACTTATAGTTGTTAATATGATTTCAGAAACCTAAGGCTTGATCTATAATTGAAATCTGAGTTGATAGCATGTGCACTTGTGCACAGCATGTGCTTTGTGCACAGCCTGTGGCCTGCATAAAGGCCTTTGTTAAGTTTTAAACAATTTGACAGCATATGCTGTCAGATACATTCCACTGCCCATACTTGGCTTTAGTTTAAAGAAGTATTTAAACCTTTTAAAAGTGAAATCTGCCAGGGAATGTTGATGGGGTTTAATACTTAATTAGCTAAAGTTGGAAATGGAAGGCACATGGGAAGGGTACTGTGATTTCTGAAAACAGGCTGTTTAAAAAGAGTAGGATAGAGGCTTATAAAAAGGGGGGATAGACATACAAAAAGAGGAGGAGGACTTGGAGGGTTGTAAAAGAAAAATACTGTGAGGAGTTTGAAAAGGAGAGCTGAAATACATACAAAATAGATACACATAGATAGAGGGAGATTAAGGGATAGAAGAGACACAGACAGACAATAGAGGAGATCTGATAGACTGAAAAAAAAAGATAAAGGGAGACTGGGAGATTAGGGAAGGGGAGTTGAAACACATACAGAGAGAGCCTACAGAGATAGAGAGAGACACTGAGAGGGAACACCTGAGAGTTCAAATTCCGAAAACAGAAACTGGAAAAGAATTCTTTTTGATAACCCAAATAGATTTCAAAACTGAGGATTGACATTTGAATTTGAAAAGAAAGGAGATAAGGAAAGGGATATCACAAAGATCAGAAATTGTCTTCTTCCTACTATTGGTTCGATTCTCAGTTTTGTTCAAACTGTCCAAATTAGTTCTGTCTTCTTTCGAGTGTTGGCTAAGTCTATTGTTTGGATTTGTATTGTTTGTTTCTTCTGGAATTGGATTGCCTAGATCTCTTATTCCGTACTACTGGAAATTTGTGTCATTCTGCCCTTCCTCCATTGGCTTTACTGGTCTTTTGCCCTGGGATTTTTGTTCTATTGGAACCTACTGTTACTGCTGCTGTTTGGTATCGCTTCTATTGCTCAACTGACTGCCTTACGTTCTTCATTGTAAGCATTTCCTCAGGTACACATTTCGAATCTGTCTGATGTTGCAATGAAAGTTGAATCGAAAGATCTGAAGGATGTTATAATCATCTGTTGCATTGCTTACAAATTTTTATATAAATGTTGTTAAGATATGCAGTTTCTGGGTCTGTTAGCCTAATGGAGACAGATTAGTAAGGTTGTATTTAATTAAAGTTTATGCCAATTGGAAATTGTGACATTTTATTCGTTTAGGAGTACACAAGATGTAAATACAATCCGTGAAATATGCAGAGCCATTTAATACAATTGCTAATTCAAACTCGCTCTTTCAGCATGTTTTGAACATGTAAGGACAAATAATTGTTTAGATCTAGCTAAAGACAATACAGTTTCAAACTCTCGAGTTTCAGTTTTTCATGAAGCAGTTTATAGGATGAGTTTCAAATATCATTAGTCGCATTTTTCTAATAAGCAGTTTTAATTAATCTTGCCTAAATAAGTTAGGGTTAGGGAGCTCTTGCAACAGTCGTAGCATTTCATCAATCTTGTATATAATTCTTCTATCAAGTTAAAAGCATGTTTCATGAGGTACAACGTCTCTTCATTCTGTAAATAATTAATCAGACGATTAACTAAAATCTTAATTTGGCCAAAGCATATAATTGAATTAGCATGCATCTTTTCTTCTATTTTAGAGACAAACACATTAGAAATGTAGTCTCTTTAGGATATCCTTTTCTAAAATAGAGATGAGCCTCGCCAAATAAAAATGCAAAAATTGCGGGGCCCTCAATAAATAACCATGATAATTATTTAGAATTCAGGATAGGCCATTTAATAAATTTCATGGCCTTCTACAAAATAATAACGCGTTAGACTCCGTAGGCGCGGCTTAATTAAATCATATTCTTAAATTCGGGTGCACATTGATGTGACCCAAATCCGAATCTCAACGAAGTCCGAATGTGTCGACGATCACGGGTGCATTGATTGTGACGTGGTTCGACATGCATTTTCACGACGTTGCAATTCTATAAAAATAAATGATAATAATAAAAGCGGTATAAATCTAATAAGAAGCATATAAATCACAACATGTATTTAAATCAGTTATTTAGCCATTATAACAATTTAAGCGACCGTGCTAGAACCACGGGATTCGAGGGTGCCTAACACCTTCCCTCGGGTCAATAGAATTCCTTACTTAGAATTTCTGGTTCGCAGACTTCATTTGGAAAAGTCGAAAATTTCCTCGATTTGGGATTCAAGATAAACCGGTGACTTGGGACACCAAAAATCAAACCTTTCCCAAGTGGCGACTCTGAATTAAATAAATAATCCCATTTCGAATATTGTCACTTAAATTGGAAAAACTCCACCCGCGCATCTTACCCTTCGGGGCGGGGCACGCAAAAAGGAGGTGTGACAGCTCTGGCGACTCCGCTGGGGACTTACCCAGAACCACTGGTTCAGGGTTCAAGAATTCGAGCTTAGAATAATTGTTATATTTGGCTTTATTATCTGATCTTTATTACATGTTTTTGCATAATGTGCTAAATGTTGTCTTTTACCGCTTTGATATTATCTGAACTGTATATAAACTGTGCTGAAACTCTTCTCTTCTTACCTCCGGGGAGAAGCTCGCTGGTCGAGACTCCCTATTCTGTTAGTGTCAATACCTGAAATAAGAAAGAGGTCGGACAAGTTACAAAGCCGGACGATCTCGCGGGTCCTCGGTACGTAGCCCCCTCCTCGGCTCGAGTTGTCCGCTCGGGTACACAGTCTAGAACGTATACCCAGGTTATAAACCCAGTATAACAAAACCGCTGCTGGAGAATTAGACCCAGAACCACTGGTTCAGGGTTCAATAATTCGAGCTTAGAATAATTGTTGTATTTGGCCTCACTATCTGATATATATTACATGTTTTGACATAACATACTAAATGTTGTCTTTTACCGCTTTGATATTATCTGAACTGCATATAAACTGTGCCGAACCCTTCTCTCTTCACCTCCGGGGAGAAGCTCGCTGGTCGAGACTCCTTATTCTGTTAGTGTCGATACCTGGAATAAGAAAGAGGACGGATAAGTTACGAAGCCGGACGGCCTTTTGGTTCCCGGTAAGTTGCCCCTCCTCGACTCGAGTTGTCCGCTCGGGTACACAGTCTAGAACAAATACCAAGGTTTAAACCTAGTATAACTCGACTTCATGCCGGATCCCTAGTAGGAACGCTTATTTGCATCATGTTGCATTTGACTTAGGGGACTCAACACAGGGGTTGGGTCCGTCTAGGACTAGCAACCTGAAATGAAAAGACCATCTTGTTGCATCCTATTTGTTTCCGCGCATTTATTTGTCTCGGACATGCATGTTACCTGACTTTGGAGTATTTGAAAAAAAAATAAAAAAAAATATCAGTGTATAGGACTAATTTTCTACTTTGAAAAATAGCAATGCCCAATTACCGTCAAAACGCTGTTGAAATTTTGCAATAATAAAAGGTGAAAATGTTTTATTTACTAAAAAATAAGAAAAAAAAACAACAAAAGATAGAAAAATAGTCTTTTTGGAAAGTTGTTTGTTGAAAAGGAAAGAGTTTTGTTCTAAAATAATTCGGTTAATTGGACCGAACTACGCGGGTCTGATTCTCACCGGATGTGAGATACGTAGGCAAACCTCATCTGTTCCGGCCCCAATTTCCAAAAAAAAAAAAATTTAAAAAAAAAAAAGAAATTCCCTTTAGTTCTTTCTTTAGAAAATATAAAAAAACAAAAAAAACAAAATAAAAATAAAATATAAAGGTTTTCTTAAACTCAAATAAAAACAAAAAGTCTCTTTCTTTCTGAAGTCTTTCATATGAAATAATGTAATAAGAATTAAAAGCCAGCAACAAAAATCTAAAAAAAAAAATATACTCTTTGCTTTAGTCTCGCTTTTGTAAAATGTTTTTTTTAAAATAAAATAATAATAAATATATATTTGAAAATTTGAATATCGAAATATCAGGATTTTTCTTTAGAAGTGATTTTGTAAATAAATAAAACTCAGAATTTCACATCATTTTCTTAAAAGTCCCTTTTTCAAAATTTAAGGGGCAACATCATATACATTCTTTCTTCCGTAGAAAAGGTAAAACAAAACAAAAAAAAAACAAAAAAAAACCAACCAAACATATTTTCTTTTCTTAATAAATTTCCAGAATTCAATTCAAAAGCAAATAAATTTTTAGAAGTCTTTCTTTAAAAAAAAAAATAATAAAATAAAACAAAAATCAAAATAAAAAAAAATAAAAAAAATTCTTTCTTCTTTAAAGTATTCCTTTCAAAAATTCCAAATCTTTTGAGCCCTATGCTAAATGAACACTTGCTTCTTTATTTTGTTAGTTTCGAACTACGTAATGATCTGATTCACGTAGGCATCGTGATACGTAGGCAATCCTCATCGGATTCGGTCACATTTTTTTTATTGCAAAATAAAAGAAAAGAAAAAAAATCATAATAATAATAATAAAAAGGGGGAAGAACTAATAAGAGGAAAAATGCCGGAATGACGCATGCTCTCGTAGCAAACATATAGTAATCCACTTAACTGTATAGGTGCATCATGCCCAACGTGAGATTAACTATCTGTTATTTGCTGCAAATTAACCGTGCGCTTGTCGATGAGTATATCCAGGGTTTTTGGAAAGACGGTTGGTTTGGTGAAAGTCTGGCCTCGCACTCATACTTCACGAGGTCAAGGAGAAGTGTTCAACTACCTGTTGTTAGGACCAGGAGTAGTACTCACACTTACTTCACCAGGTCAAAAGGCAGTGTGGAAATGTCTTCAGAAATTCCATTGCAAACAATCCCTGTTTCCGAGGAAAGCTCGATCTCAGCCGTCCTCACATCTGAGTCCGCAACTGCGGAAGAAAATAGAATCCTACGGCTCCGCATGCTGGAAATGCTGGACGATTGGAACAATGGGAAAGAGCCGCCAAGTGTCGTCCCCGGATTCCCTGAATTATTCTCCAGGTCAAGTGGGACTTCAAATATTCCCGTAGATTATCTTGCTACCCCATTCGGGTACCCAGCCACCTCAGCCTTCTCTGCTGGATCGCCTTCTGACCCTCATCCCCGAATGTCAGCCCCTGATGCAAGCATGAACATCTTTACTGCATCGCCTTGCCCGGCTACGGCACAGCCTGCCATATACAAGCCAAGCTGTGACTCCTCTTCTTTTACATTCCAAGCACCATCGTTCTCAATGGAACCAACTAGGTTCGCTACCAGTACTAATCCTCTACCGCCTCAGTGCGAGCTCACACCAGGGCAGGATCAGAACCCCAAAGTTGTAGAACAAAATGAGATTGCCAAGAGAATGAGAAGCCTTGAACAATGTCTGAAGAATATGCAAGGATTGAGCGGACAGAAGAGCGTCTCTTACGCCGACCTATGCATGTTCCCTCACGTGCGCCTGCCAGCGGGTTTCAAGACCCCAAAGTTCGAGAAATACGATGGGCACGGTGACCCCATTGCACATCTTAAAAAATACTGCAATCAATTACGGGGAGCCGGCGGAAAAGAAGAGCTGCTAATGGCATATTTTGGAGAAAGTTTGGTGGGAATCGCTTCGGAATGGTATATGGACCAGGACATATCTCGCTGGCATATATGGGATGATCTTGCCAGAGACTTCGTAGGGCAGTTTCAATATAATATTGACATCGCACCAGACAGAAATGCTTTGTCAAACTTAAAGAAGAAACCCTCGGAAAGTTTCAGAGAATACGCCATCAAATGGCGTGAGCAAGCGTCAAGGGTAAAACCTTCCATGGACGAGATAGAGATGGTCACTACTTTTCTCCAGGCTCAAGAGTCCGACTATTTCCAAAACATGATGTCAGCAATGGGAAAGCCTTTCGCAGAAGCGATTAAGATTGGAGAGATGGTGGAGAACGGTCTGAAAACGGGAAGAATTTTGAGTCAGGCAGCCATAAGGGCAACCTCCCAAGCCGTCCAAAGCGGGTCTGGAGGAATGGCAAGAGGGAAGAAAAAAGAGGAAACGTCCATGACAGTGGCAGAGGTGGGAGAATATCATAATCCCGGGCTTTGTTCTTCGGAAAGAACCTCGCAACAGTATTTCCCCCACCAAAATGCGACCTACGCTCCTCAGCCCTACATGGTCATGAGCACCCAGCCTTATATACAGCGGACACAACCAGTCAATCGGGGGCAGGCCCCACATCCTAGGAATCAGCCTCCTCACCGAAACCACTACAATCCTCGACCTCCTCAAAATAATTTCCGTCCTCGGGAACCACCCAGGAGACCCAACTACACACCAATCGGCGAACCCTATTCCACCCTATTCCCTAAGCTTTTCCAAATGAATTTGTTGCAGCCCATACCACCGAACGGGCAGAACCCGGGATCACCATCATATCGGCGGGGTGTCATATGTGCGTACCATTCAGGGGTAGAAGGGCACGACACCAATGACTGTTGGACATTGAAACAAGCTGTAGAGAATCTGTTAGACCAGGGGAAGATTGTGTTGAGAGACGAGGATATCCCAAATGTGACCAATAATCCGCTGCCCGCCCACAACAATGGGCCGATAGTTAGGATGATTTGTGAAGACGAGGAAGTTGATCCGACACTTAAATCCATAATTGCTGTTGCTGATATAGGAAAAGGACCCAGGGTAACTCCGGAGCAAGAAAAAGGAATAAGTGATGTATTCAAGCAGGCCTCCATGGTATGGGGGACGATCAAACAACCTCGGCCGAACGAGCCAGTGTTTGTCGGACACATACCACAGGAACCAAAATACAACAAAGAGGGAGATGATAAGGTGTCCCCGCTCGACGAGAGCGAGGAAATATGTGAGGCGACAAGGGAAAAGCTATGCGAAATACACATGGTCCAGCCAGGAGAGGGCACTAGCACCGTTGAAGCATCGTACATTGGACCAAGCACCTAGTTTCAAAACTAGAAGGCTACGCCGTTCTTGATCAAACGGAAGTCCTAATGAACCTGTCTTGCCAGTTTCTCTTCATCACGAGTAACCCCAGAGGGTGACTCGGATGTTTTTCTTCAGTTTCATGTTTTAAATTTCCTGAATGTCAACCTTTTTCCTTATCTTCCCCAAAATGCCAAGAAATGAAATCATGCTTCATTACTCATTTTTCTTCTTCTATGTTTTCTTTTGTGTTCTCTTCAATTCTGATAAATGCAGCTTTAAATAACATGACATGTTTGCGGACTTCATGCCCGGATCACGAGAACTCCGATCAGACTTCAAATAATGAGTCAAAATTTGAGATATAAAGAATTTGAAAAGTAGGAACAACTAAAGAAAATTGGTTCATGGTTTGGAAAATGTCTGTCACTAAAGCAAAGTTTGAGAGCAGTAAAAGGGCTTAGACCCGTACAGAATGATAACCTTAATAACTGCAGGTTTGTCACGAGCAATTGTATCAAGAAAGAAGGGTCCATACGTCATTAATAAACGTTACCAAATAGAGCATTTGTATCTGGGCGACGTCGAAAGAAACAACGTCAGCCTTGCTTGGAAAGCAGGTGCAGTGATATGTCTAAATCACTCTGGCGATATCTTTGCACAGTTTGAGATGACGAAGGCTTTCATTCTCGCTACCCAAACACTATCAACCCTTTGCAAACCCATTTGAGCTGTTTACTCTTCTTTGATTACCCTCTTTGGAACCTGAAATTACTATTGAAAAAAAAATAAAAAATAAAAATTGAAATGAAAAAGAAAAAAAAAACAACAACAAAAATCAAAAAAAAAAAAAAAGAAAACAAAACAAAACATTGATTGAGGTATGAACTACGTTTGACTTGATTCCGAAAGGATACGTAGGCAACCTCTCCTTGGGGTTCAGTCACACCAACAATAAAATCCAGGAATTCCCCCGAAAGTAAAACTGGGGCAGAAGTTATAACGATTCAGCAATAATCCCACCCAAAAGGTTCCAAAGTTGTAGTTCAATCCAAATTCTTTTCACCCCAAACCTTTTTCAAGTCCTTCTGATCAATCAACGAAGTATTCCAAAATAGGAAGACGGAATTATTTGGGTCCGATACAACAAATGAGGAGAATAAAGATAAGAGAGTCTTGTCGGTGAAAACCTTTGGGCACCGTGAGGCGATGCGAGAAGAGAAATTGAAAATGAGAGAGCTTGTTTAGTAAAAACTCGCAAAGAGTACTAGCAGGCGACAGTAAGAAGAGAAATGAGAGAGGTCGACTAGCGAAAACCCGCAAAGGGCGTTGTCGGCCAAAAAGATGATTCCACCTCAGGAAGTCCTGGCAAGGTTCCCAGGCTTTGAAAAATATAGATCTGTTTTGATTCATGAGGAAATGCAAGTTCTCGGGGGTCGAGCATCCAGTCCAAAAGGCATGTCATGTCAGTTTGAAACTGGCATACACTCCAGATAAGTCCTTCTTTTCTCCCCGAAAGGGGCGTTTCTCTTTAAACTCATATGTTTTCCTTTACATAGTTCTCTTTGAGTTCCTTTTTGATCTAACTTTTAATTCCGTAATAATCGCGAAGAAAGGTGGCAGGACCGATTTTACAGGGCTCCATTTGGCAAGAGTCAAATAAATGTACGACCTCAGTGGCGCGTCAGTCCCATCCCGACTGGCCATGGTAGTTGATTTGCTTCCAAAACCGACAAATCCCCACAGGGTATCCCTTGTTACAAATCCCCCATGGAGTCTTCCCTTGTATACAATTCCCCAAAGAAGTCCACCCCAGCACATCCCCAGCAAGTGTATACATATAAAAAAAAAATCCTCACAAGAGTTCGCATTGGGCAAATCCACACGGAGTTTCCCTTGTATACAATTCCCCAAAGAAGTCCACCCCAGCACATCCCCAGCAAGTGTATACATATAAAAAAAAAATCCTCACAAGGGTTCGCATTGGACAAATCCACACGGAGTTTCCCTTGTACAAATCCCCACAGAGTCTCCCTGATAAAATCCCCACCAAAATCCCCAAGCAGAACGAGGCGAAAAAACCAAAGCCTTATAAGGCAAATCATCACAAAATCTGGAAACACAAGTCTGAGTAGTCCAAAGGTTTTCGCATGTGAATCCAATCAATAGCAGAGTTTCTCAACAAGAATTAGGCCAAGACAAAGCAATTGGAACAGTCAAGGCCCCCAAACCAACCGCCGTTTTCAAACTAATAATTTTTCTTTGTTTAGGAAAATTGAGACAGGTGCGACCCAAAGCAGCCATGCATGAAGCTGGTGTAGCCCAAAAGAAATGGAGCACACAAGCATGGAAACAGCCTCGCAGCGGAAAACGACTAATGGTAAGTTTCCCCTTAATTCTTTCGTGCATTTCTGATAAATAAAAAAAGAGAAAGGGGAGAACCAAAGGATAGAAAGAAGACAAGGAATAAACATCTCAAAAAGAAAACAAATCATGGTAGCATAGGACCTCGTTCCTCAACTATCCCGGCATAACCCGATGAATCTTTTCGGCATAACCCGAATCTCCCGGCATAACCCGATGAATCTTCCCGGCATAACCCGACGAATCTTTTCGGCATAACCCGAATCTCCCGGCATAACCCGATGAATTTCCCGGCATAACCCGATGAATTTCCCGGCATAACCCGATGAATCCTCCCGGCATAACCCGATGAATTTCCCGGCATAACCCGATGAATCTTCTCGGCATAACCCGATGAATCTTCCCGGCATAACCCGATGAATCTTCCCGGCATAACCCGATGAATCTTCCCGGCATAACCCGATGAATCTTTTCGGCATAACCCGATGAATCTCTTCGGCATAACCCGATGAATTTCCCGGCATAACCCGATGAATCTTCCCGGCATAATCCGATGAATCTTCCCGGCATAACCCGATGAATCTTTTCGGCATAACCCGAATCTCCCGGCATAACCCGATGAATCCCCCGGCATAACCCGATGAACCTCCCGGCATAACCCGATGAATCTTCCCGGCATAATCTGATGAATCCTCCCGGTATAATCCGATGAATCTCCCGGCATAACCCGATGAATCTCTTCGGCATAACCCGATGAATCTTTCCGGTATAACCCGATGAATTTCCCGGCATAACCCGATGAATCCTCCCGGCATAACCCGATGAATCCTCCCGGCATAACCCGATGAATCTTCTCGGCATAACCCGATGAATCTTTTCGGCATAACCCGATGAATCTTTCCGGCATAACCCGATGAATTTCCCGGCATAACCCGATGAATCCTCCCGGCATAACCCGATGAATCTTCCCGGCATAACCCGATGAATCTTCCCGGCATAACCCGTTGAATCTTTTCGGCATAACCCGATGAATCTTTTCGGCATAATCCGATAAATCTTCCCGGCATAACCCGATGAACTTTTCGGCATAATCCGATAAATCTTCCCGGCATAACCCGATGAATTTTCCGGCATAACCCGATGAATCCTCCCAGCATGACTCGATGAATCTTTTCGGCATAACCCGAGAACTCTTTTCCATGTAATCAGCATTAGGGTTTTAAACCCTAAACTGAACTTTTCCTTTCAGCCAGCATTAGGGTTTTAAACCCTAAACTGAGTTTTTCCATGCAATCAGCATTAGGGTTTTAAACCCTAAACTGAATTCTTCCTTTGTTTGGCGTTAGGGTTTTAAACCCCAAACCGAACCTTTCCCCAGCTAGCCGGTGTTAGGGCTCCAACCCTGAACTGAGCATGCATATCCTCTTTCATCAATTTTATGAACTTCCTGGTGAATAATTAACGAAATTTTCCTAGTGAAACTGGGGCAGAAAATTTCGTTCGTTTGTTTGTTTTTTCCCGCAGGTCTAACCTCGAGCCACACGGATTGAAATGACCCACGAGATGAGTCTCAACTCAGAATCAAAGAAGAAAAAGACAAAAGAAGACATCCCGAGATATCAGAGTGAATGGAGAGCAGATCGACTCCAACATTTGACTAAGGCCCTGAACCCTACCAATCGCATCTCACTCAGTATCCCGGAGATTAAACAAGTCGCCGCAACTCGCAAGCATCAAGATTCAGATCGAAGTCTACAAGCAAAGTCAGCTAAGACCCAAGATCAAGTTGTAAAAGAATCATAGATAGGAATCTTGTAACTAGCAGTTGACATGCATATAAGTAGTTAGTTTAGTTTCCAATTTTCGTTTGGTTGTAATAAGGCGGTCAGTGACGCAGCAGTGGCAACAGCAACAGCAGTAGCAGCAAGCATTGCAATCCCACGGTAGTCCCAGCTACCAAAATTTTCCCGAACTACATTGACCTGATTCCTGTTTAGCCCAGGATATGTAGGAAATCTTTGAAGTAAGATTCGGTCAGATCTTTCAAAAATGTGTTTCACACGGAGTAGTCCATAGGCAAAAATCGCTCATACACGCTCACTTTATCTTTGCACGAAAACTCTTCGTGTTTCCGAACAAAGAGGGGCAGCTGTGAGCACATGATTTTTGCTTCACGAGACAATCGCTCCAAAAGAAATAAAAAATAACAACAAATGATCCCGTTGTACAATTTTGAGATTTTTACATGGCACTTCGTTAATTGTTTATGACTTTGGCCCATTTTTTACTTTATTAAAACAAAATACAAAAAATGTACATGTCATGCATGATCTGAACCGTAACATGGTTGTTAAATAGAAAAGCATGAACAGACATCTTTGCCCGTGATTTTGTTTTGTTTAATTTTTACCTGTTTTGAATCATTTTAATGTGTGTGCAAATAATTGTATTAGGTGTTTATTTTAATTTGATTTTACTTAGTTTTGTATTTTCATAACAAAAGAAAAAAAAAAAAAAAAAGACTTCTTCCGGACTTGGGCCAATTTAACAAAATTGGCCCAAACAAACAGCCCAAAACCCAGGCCTGCCCGGTCCAACACCACCTGATGCCCAGAGAATCCAAACGACGTCGTTTTGGTACAGGTTGATCTGGGCCGTTGATCTCAAATTGATCAACGGCCAAGATCAATTCCCCATAACCCACCAATAAACCCGACCCGTCTCACCCGGACCGACCCCAACCCTTTACCCTTGAAACGACACCGTTCCACTTAAGCTATCAGATCCAGACCGTAGATCTAGATTGATCTAACGGTCGAGATCAATCCACCCATTAACTATATAAAGTCATAATCCTACCCTGCCCCCTATCCAAACCCCAGCCTTCGTCGTCCTCACCACAACCCCCAAACCCTAGAGCCGCCCTAGTATCCTTCACCATGGAAACCGGCGGCATGAACGCCGGTGACCTTCCCCTTAACACCATAGAACCCCCTTGACGTCCTGAACCCAAATCTACCAACCACACGCCTCGAATCCTATCCCACCTTCTCGAATCTTCATTTGAAGATTCGAGTCGGAACCTAATCTACACCGATCTGCCTTGAAATCATACCAGACACTCCCCAGACCCCCCTCGTGACCAAACCATACTTGGTTTGGTCCGAATCTGACCAGGGAAGCATGAATCCCGGATCTGGTTTTTGAACTTTAAAGGTTTTCGTCGATGGTCCGTGTTTTTGTTCAAACCAAAGGATTAAGGTCTAATAGACTTTAATCGAAGTGTTTCTCATCTGAGAAACACTTCGATTAAAGTCTGTTCAGCCTTAAGAAAGGTCTGTCCGAATCCGAGTTAAGGTTTTGAGATTTGAGGTGAGTCTTGTTTTTTTTTCTTTTCTTATTTCTGTTTTGTCTCTGTGATTGACTAAAAGTCCGTTCATGTTTGTTTTAATTTTATCAACTTCTGTTTGTCTACTTTGCCTGAACCTCTGTGTTTGTTTGAATCCCTCTCCTATTCTGATAATGCATATGTATGTATGTGCTGTGCGAATAATTGGGCTCCAAATGTTTGACTGATCAATTGGCTCCTCGAGTACCACTCTGTTTAATCAGTATAATTCGAACCATGTATCGATACTGTTTAAATGTCTGATTTTTTGGCTGCGATTGTGTATGTTAATGCTAATATAGTCGAGTCGACATGTGTCGTCAATTAGTTTCAACTGTCTGAACAAAATAAATCGATTTGCTTATGTTGAACATTGCCTGAATCAATTAAGAACCAAGTTCAGTTACTTATAGTTGTTAATATGATTTCAGAAACCTAAGGCTTGATCTATAATTGAAATCTGAGTTGATAGCATGTGCACTTGTGCACAGCATGTGCTTTGTGCACAGCCTGTGGCCTGCATAAAGGCCTTTGTTAAGTTTTAAACAATTTGACAGCATATGCTGTCAGATACATTCCACTGCCCATACTTGGCTTTAGTTTAAAGAAGTATTTAAACCTTTTAAAAGTGAAATCTGCCAGGGAATGTTGATGGGGTTTAATACTTAATTAGCTAAAGTTGGAAATGGAAGGCACATGGGAAGGGTACTGTGATTTCTGAAAACAGGCTGTTTAAAAAGAGTAGGATAGAGGCTTATAAAAAGGGGGGATAGACATACAGAAAGAGGACTGGAACTTGGAGGGTTGTAAAAGAAAAAATACTGTGAGGAGTTTGAAAAGGAGAGCTGAAATACATACAAAATAGATACACATAGATAGAGGGAGATTAAGGGATAGAAGAGACACAGACAGACAATAGAGGAGATCTGATAGACTGAAAAAAAAAGATAAAGGGAGACTGGGAGATTAGGGAAGGGGAGTTGAAACACATACAGAGAGAGCCTACAGAGATAGAGAGAGACACTGAGAGGGAACACCTGAGAGTTCAAATTCCGAAAACAGAAACTGGAAAAGAATTCTTTTTGATAACCCAAATAGATTTCAAAACTGAGGATTGACATTTGAATTTGAAAAGAAAGGAGATAAGGAAAGGGATATCACAAAGATCAGAAATTGTCTTCTTCCTACTATTGGTTCGATTCTCAGTTTTGTTCAAACTGTCCAAATTAGTTCTGTCTTCTTTCGAGTGTTGGCTAAGTCTATTGTTTGGATTTGTATTGTTTGTTTCTTCTGGAATTGGATTGCCTAGATCTCTTATTCCGTACTACTGGAAATTTGTGTCATTCTGCCCTTCCTCCATTGGCTTTACTGGTCTTTTGCCCTAGGATTTTTGTTCTATTGGAACCTACTGTTACTGCTGCTGTTTGGTATCGCTTCTATTGCTCAACTGACTGCCTTACGTTCTTCATTGTAAGCATTTCCTCAGGTACACATTTCGAATCTGTCTGATGTTGCAATGAAAGTTGAATCGAAAGATCTGAAGGATGTTATAATCATCTGTTGCATTGCTTACAAATTTTTATATAAATGTTGTTAAGATATGCAGTTTCTGGGTCTGTTAGCCTAATGGAGACAGATTAGTAAGGTTGTATTTAATTAAAGTTTATGCCAATTGGAAATTGTGACATTTTATTCGTTTAGGAGTACACAAGATGTAAATACAATCCGTGAAATATGCAGAGCCATTTAATACAATTGCTAATTCAAACTCGCTCTTTCAGCATGTTTTGAACATGTAAGGACAAATAATTGTTTAGATCTAGCTAAAGACAATACAGTTTCAAACTCTCGAGTTTCAGTTTTTCATGAAGCAGTTTATAGGATGAGTTTCAAATATCATTAGTCGCATTTTTCTAATAAGCAGTTTTAATTAATCTTGCCTAAATAAGTTAGGGTTAGGGAGCTCTTGCAACAGTCGTAGCATTTCATCAATCTTGTATATAATTCTTCTATCAAGTTAAAAGCATGTTTCATGAGGTACAACGTCTCTTCATTCTGTAAATAATTAATCAGACGATTAACTAAAATCTTAATTTGGCCAAAGCATATAATTGAATTAGCATGCATCTTTTCTTCTATTTTAGAGACAAACACATTAGAAATGTAGTCTTTTTAGGATATCCTTTTCTAAAATAGAGATGAGCCTCGCCAAATAAAAATGCAAAAATTGCGGGGCCCTCAATAAATAACCATGATAATTATTTAGAATTCAGGATAGGCTATTTAATAAATTTCATGGCCTTCTACAAAATAATAACGCGTTAGACTTCGTAGGCGCGGCTTAATTAAATCATATTCTTAAATTCGGGTGCACATTGATGTGACCCAAATCCGAATCTCAACGAAGTCCGAATGTGTCGACGATCACGGGTGCATTGATTGTGACGTGGTTCGACATGCATTTTCACGACGTTGCAATTCTATAAAAATAAATGATAATAATAAAAGCGGTATAAATCTAATAAGAAGCATATAAATCACAACATGTATTTAAATCAGTTATTTAGCCATTATAACAATTTAAGCGACCGTGCTAGAACCACGGGATTCGAGGGTGCCTAACACCTTCCCTCAGGTCAACAGAATTCCTTACTTAGAATTTCTGGTTCGCAAACTTCATTCGGAAAAGTCGAAAATTTCCTCGATTTGGGATTCAAGATAAACCGGTGACTTGGGACACCAAAAATCAAACCTTTCCCAAGTGGCGACTCTGAATTAAATAAATAATCCCATTTCGAATATTGTCACTTAAATTGGAAAAACTCCACCCGCGCATCTTACCCTTCGGGGCGGGGCGCGCAAAAAGGAGGTGTGACAGCCGTATCCATATCGGGATCACCCACTGTTAACCCTTCGTTTCCTACTATCTCGCTGCCAACTTCTACTCTCTGCCATTTTAACGAAACTGCTTCCTCCTTGCTCGGCGACGACTCGTCCATGTCACACCTCCTTTTTGCGCACCTGCCCCGAAGGATAAATGCATGAGGGAGTTTTTCCAATTTAAGTGACATTATTCGAAAATGGGATTATTTATTTAATTCAGAGTCGCCACTTGGGAAAGGTTTGGCTTTTGGTGTCCCAAGTCACCGGTTTATCTTGAATCCCAAATCGAGGAAATTTTTGACTTTCCAAATGAAGTCTGCAAACCAGAAATTGTAAGTAAGGAATTCTGTTGACCCGAGGGAAGGTGTTAGGCACCCACAGATCTCGTGGTTCTAGCACGGTCGCTTAAATTGTTATAATGGCTAAATATCTAATTTTAATACATGTTATGACTTGTGTGCTTTCATTAAGTTTAAACCGCTTTTATTATTATTTTTTTAATAGAATTGCAACGTCGTGAAAATGTATCTCGAACCTCGTCACAATCAATGTACCCATGGTCATAGACACGTTTCGACTCTGTTGAGATTTGGATTTGGGTTGCATAAATGCACACCCATACTTAGGGAAGTAATTTTATTAAAGACGCGGCCTAAGTGATTGGCGTATCGTTATTTTGGGCAAGGCCGTGAAACTTTGCTAAACGGTCTGTCCCGGAGTATAAGAAACTTTACAAACACGTATAAAGGGTCCCGCATCTTGTGCATTTTTGTTTGGCAAGGCACGCCTCACTTTTATTTTTTAAAAGGATTGACCTATAGTGACTATGTTTTCTATTTCGTTCGTCTCTATAATGAAAGAAAAAGATTTATAACTTATTTACATGCTCACGAGTTATTATAGTTGAGTTTCGAAAGTGAGTCGTTAAATCTGAAAACGATACAATAAGGGCAGTCGGTTAACAATTATGGGCCCAGGTCCAATGTATACGGGGTAAAACTGGACCTGTGCCATCCTTATTCAGATGTTGGGCTTAGCTAAATGATTCTACACATGTTCAAACCTTAAGAATCCGAAATGAAAGTGATACCTAATGAAACCCGTTTTTTTACGAATTTAGATGAGCAAGTTGTTAACTAAAATAGTTTGAACTATTGAATAATCAACCTAAGGCGTGATGTGTATTTGGAACATGCTGTTTAATCGAACAAATTGAACTAGCAAAATGTTACAACTACACTATTAGTCCTTTTAAACTAAAAGCCTACGGGGAAGAAGTTTACAACTTAAACTGCTATAGGATAGTGTCAATGTTATACATAACCAACAACTACCTGATTCTAGTGAAGGCAACTAGGTAACATATATACAACCGAGATTAAGTATATAACCAGAGTTTACATGGGCAGGGCATAGAATGTTCTAAGTACAGACAGTAAAAGAAAGAAAGGACTACATTAAACTACAGCTTCAAATCTTTCCCATTTTTTTGCATTCATGCTTCGAGTAGCTTACAAGATGTACCAGTGTATCAGTTTGTGTACATGGTATTTGAAAAGCAAGGAAAGAAGATGAAAATCAGTAGAAGCAGCAGTAGTGTAAATACACAACAACAACAGGTTCAGCAACACAGCAAAACCAGCAGAATCTAGTAAATGATCAGTAGAATAAACCAGTAACCGATTGAAACCCAGCAACACCAAAATGCAATCACAGTCAAAGCAGAAGAGAGACAGGTACAAGACAAACAGTAGTTTACTGATTTTTGAACAACACTCAAAGAAAAACAGGCTGATATTATTAAAGTAAAGTTCAGCCTCTTTCTCTTTTTTTTGCTCTCAAATTCTGATTTTTTCAAAATTCAGTCCACTCTCTCAACTTTCTCCTCTATCCTCCTATCATCCTCTTACAATGTGTACAAATGACTCTATTTATAACCAAGACTCTTGTCATGAACCACTAACCCGAAATATTCTCATAATTGCATGTCTTGCCCCCACTACTTAATGTTTTTCTTATTTAATTCCATTGTTCCTCATGCCTACATGTTTTGTCCCCCACTAAATTAAACAAATACATTATTCCCACTCCATTATGTCTTGTCCTCCACTATATTAAATAAATGCATTATTCTCACTCTATTATGTCTTGTCCCCCACTATGTACTATTGTAATATTATTAATGCCTAGTGGACGAAGCACTCAAAATTAAGGCTCATTTCCCATTTTACCCCTGAAATAAATTGAAATTACCATAACACCCCCATCAGCTATATCCAAATCCTAATAAATTAACTGATTACGACAGCTATAACCAATTCCGAAAATTCAAAAAATTGCACACGAAGGAAAATTGTTTTATTTTGAATTTTTGGGAGTAATTCTCATATAGGGCAAAAATCACGTGCTCATAGCTGCCCCTCTTTGTCCGAAAACACGAAGAGTTTTCGTGCAAAGATAAAGTGAGCGGATACGCGCGATTTTTGCCCGTTGGAATACTCTGTGTGAAGCATTTTCTTTTTGAAAGATTTGACCGAACCTTTGCCTCAAAGGTTTCCTACATATCCTGGGCTAAACAGGAATCAGGTCAATGTAGTTCGGGAAGTTTTGGTAGCTGGGACTACCATGGAACTGCAATGCTGTTGTTACTGTTGTTGCATGCTGTTACTACTGCTTTACCGACCTCCTTATTACACCAAAGGAGAATTAAAACTAAGCTAGCTATGTCTATCAACTACTAGTTACAAGATTCCTATCTATAATTCTTTCGCAAAATGATCTTGAGTCTTAGCTGATTCTGCTTGTAGACTTCGATCTGAATCTTGATGCTCGCAAGTTGTAGGCGCTTGTTTAATTCTGCAGCATTGAGCGAAGCGGGATTGGCGGAGCTTGTGACTTCAATTATATTTTGAGCGATACGCACTTTGTTTGTTCCAGTATTTGGGCTCATCTTCTTTTGTTCTTTTCTTCCTTTCTTTTATTCTGGATTGAGACTCACTCCATAGGTCATCTCGATCCATGTGCCTTGAGGTCAAACCTGCTCAGACAACGAAACAAACAAACAAACGAAAATTTTCTGCCCCAGTTTCACTAGGAAAATTTCGTGAGTTAATTCCCATAAAAATCTACAGAATTGATGAGGGGATTGGAAACCTCAAGTCTAAAAGACGCAACTCAGGGATTGGATCCCTAATGTCGGCTAAAGAAAAATCGCTCAACTCAGGGATTGGAGCCCTAATGTCGGCTAAAGGAAAATTGTTCAACTGAGGGATTGGAGCCCTAATGTCGGCTAAAGGAAACTTGCTCAACTCAGGGATTGGGGCCCTAATGTCGGCTAAAAGAAAACTTGTTCAACTCAGGGATTAGAGCCCTAATGTCGGCTAAAGGAAAATTTCTCAACTCAGGGATTGGAGCCCTAATGTCGGCTAAAAGAAAAATCGCTCAACTCAGGGATTGGAGACCTAATGTCGGCTAAAGAAAAATTGCTCAACTCAGGGATTGGAGCCCCAATATCGGCTAAAAGAAAATTGCTCAACTTAGGGATTGGAGCCCTAATGTCGGCTAAAAGAAAATCGCTCAACTCAGGGATTGGAGCCCTAATGTCGGCTAAAAGAAAGTTGCTCAACTCAAAGATTGGAGCCCTAATGTCGGCTAAACAAAAATCGCTCAACTCAGGGATTAGAGCCCTAATGTCGGCTAAAAGAAAATCGCTCAACTCAGGGATTGGAGCCCTAATGTCGGCTAAAAGAAAATCTCTCAACTCAAGGATTGGAGCCCTAATGTCTGCTAAAAGAAAATTGCTCAACCCAGGAATGGGAGCCCTAATGTAGGCTAAAGGAAAAATTGCTCAACTCAGGGATTGGAGCCCTAATGTCGGCAAAACGAAAATCGCTCAACTCAGGGATTGGAGCCCTAATGTCGGCTAAAAGAAAATTGCTCAACTTAGGGATTTGAGCCCTAATGTCGGCTAAATAAAATCACTCAACTCAGAGATTGGAGCCCTAATATCGGCTAAAGACGACTAGGGAATGGAGGCCCTATGTCTAAAATCTCAACTCAGGGATTGGAGCCTTAATGTTAGCAAAGGTGACTAGGGAATGGAGGCCCTATGTCTAAAATCTCAACTCAGGGATTGGAACCCTAATGTTAGCAAAAGGCGACTAGGGAATGGAGGCCCTATGTCTAAAATCTCAACTCAGGGATTGGAGCCCAAATATTGGCAAAAGGCAACTAGGGAATGGAGGCCCTATGTTTAAATCTCAACTTAGGGATTGAAGCCCTAATATTGGCAAAGGTGACTAGGGAATGGAGGCCCTATGTCTAAAATCTCAACTCATGGATTGGAGCCCTAATGTTGGCAAAGGTGACTAGGGTATGAAGGCCCTATGTCTAAAACTCAACTCAGGGATTGGAGCCCTAATATTGGCAAAGGCGACTAGGGTATGAAAGCCCTATGTCTAAAATCTCAACTCAGGGATTGGAGCCCTAATATTGGTAAAAGCGACTAGGGAAAGGAGGCCCTATATCTAAAATCTCAACTCAGGGATTGGAGCCCTAATATTGGTAAAAGCGACTAGGGAATGGAGGCCCTATGTCTAAAATCTCAACTCAGGGATTGGAGCCCTAATGTTGGCAAAGGTGACTAGGGAATGGAGGCCCTATGTCTAAAATCTCAACTCATGGATTGGAGCCCTAATATTGGCAAAAGGCGACTAGGGAATGGAGGCCCTATGTTTAAATCTCAACTTAGGGATTGGAGCCCTAATATTGGCAAAGGTGACTAGGGAATGGAGGGCCTATGTCTAAAATCTCAACTCAGGGATTGGAGCCCTAATGTTGGCAAAGGTGACTAGGGTATGAAGGCCCTATGTCTAAAATCTCAACTCAGGGATTGGAGCCCTAATGTTGGCAAAGGTGACTAGGGTATGAAGGCCCTATGTCTAAAATCTCAACTCAGGGATTGGAGCCCTAATGTTGGCAAAGTTGACTAGGGAATGGAGGCCCTATGTCTAAAATCTCAACTCAGGGATTGGAGCCCTAATGTTGGCAAAAGGCGACTAGGGAATGGAGGCCCTATGTCTAAAATCTCAACTTAGGGATTGGAGCCCTAATATTGGTAAAGGCGACTAGGGAATGGAGGCCCTATATCTAAAATCTCAACTCAGGGATTGGAGCCCTAATATTGGTAAAAGCGACTAGGGAATGGAGGCCCTATGTCTCAAATCTCAACTCAGGGATTGGAGCCCTAATATTGGTAAAAGCGACTAGGGAATGAAGGCCCTATGTCTCAAATCTAAACTTAGGGATTGGAGCCCTAATGTTGGCAAAAGGCGACTAGGGAATGGAGGCCTAATGTCGGCTAAAAGAAAATCGCTCAACTCAGGGATTGGAGCCCTAATGTCGGCTAAAAGAAAATCTCTCAACTCAGGGATTGATACCCTAACGTCGGCTAAAAGAAAATTGCTCAACCCAGGAATGGGAGCCCTAATGTCGACTAAAGGAAAATTGCTCAACTCAGGGATTGGAGCCCTAATGTCGGCAAAACGAAAATCGCTCAACTCAGGGATTGGAGCACTAATGTCGGCTAAAAGAAATTTGCTCAACATAGGGATTGAAGCCCTAATGTTGGCTAAAGAAAATCACTCAACTCAGAGATTGGAGCCCTAATATCGGCTAAAGACGACTAGGGAATGGAGGCCCTATGTCTAAAGTCTCAACTCAGGGATTGGAGCCTTAATGTTGGCAAAGGTGACTAGGGAATGGAGGCCCTATGTCTAAAATCTCAACTCAGGGATTGGAGACCTAATGTTGGCAAAGGTTACTAGGGAATGGAGGCCCTATGTCTAAAATCTCAACTCAGGGATTGGAGCCCTAATGTTGGCAAAAGGCGACTAGGGAATGGAGGTCCTATGTTTAAATCTGAACTTAGAGATTGGAGCCCTAATATTGGTAAAGGTGACTATAGAATAGAGGCCCTATGTCTAAAATCTCAACTCAGCGATTGGAGCCCTAATGTTGGCAAAGGTGACTAGGGTATGAAGGCCCTATGTCTAAAATCTCAACTCAGGTATTGGAACCCTAATATTGGCAAAGGTGACTAGGGTATGAAGGCCCTATGTCTAAAATCTCAACTCAGGGATTGGTGCCCTAATATTGGCAAAGGTGACTAGGGTATGAAGGCCCTATGTCTAAAATCTCAACTCAGCGATTGGAGCCCTAATGTTGGCAAAGGTGACTAGGGAATGGAGGCTCTATGTCTAAAATCTCAACTCAGGGATTGGAGCCCTAATGTTGGCAAAAGGCGACTAGGGAATGGAGTCCCTATGTCTAAAATCTCAACTTAGGGATTGGAGCCCTAATATTGGTAAAGGCAACTAGGGAATGGAGGCCCTATATCTAAAATCTCAACTCAGGGATTGGAGCCCTAATATTGGTAAAAGCGACTAGGGAATGGAGGCCCTATGTCTAATATCTCAACTCAGGGATTGGAGCCCTAATATTGGTAAAAGCGAGTAGGGAATGGAGGCCCTATGTCTCAAATCTCAACTTAGGGATTGGAGCCCTAATTTTGGTAAAGGCGACTAGGGAATGGAGGCCCTATGTCTAAAATCTCAACTCAGGGATTGGAGCCCTAATGTTGGCAAAGGTGACTAGGGAATGGAGGCCCTATGTCTAAAATCTCAACTTAGGGATTGGAGCCCTAATATTGGTAAAGGCGACTAGGGAATGGAGGCTCTATGTCTAAAATCTCAACTCTGGGATTGGAGCCCTAATGTTGGCAAAGGTGACTAGGGAATAGAGTCTCTATGTCTAAAATCTCAACTCAGGAATTGGAGCCCTAATGTTGGCAAAGGTCACTAGGGAATGGAGGCCCTATGTCTAAAATCTCAACTCAGGGATTGGAGCCCTAATGTCGGCTAAAAGAAAATTGCTCAACCCAGGAATGGGAGCCCTAATGTCGGCTAAAGGAAAATTGCTCAACTCAGGGATTGGAGCCCTAATGTCGGCAAAACGAAAATCGCTCAACTCAGGGATTGGAGCCCTAATGTCGGCTAAAAGAAAATTGCTCAACTTAGGGATTGGAGCCCTAATGTCGGCTAAAGAAAATCACTCAACTCAGAGATTGGAGCCCTAATATTGGCTAAAGGCGACTAGGGAATGGAGGCCCTATGTCTAAAATCTCAACTCAGGGATTGGAGCCTTAATGTTGGCAAAGGTGACTAGGGAATGGAGGCCCTATGTCTAAAATCTCAACTCAAGGATTGGAGCCCTAATGTTGGCAAAGGTTACTAGGGAATGGAGGCCCTATGTCTAAAATCTCAACTCATGGATTGGAGCCCTAATGTTGGCAAAAGGCGACTAAGGAATGGAGGTCTTATGTTTAAATCTCAACTTAGGGATTGGAGCCCTAATATTGGCAAAGGTGACTAGGGAATGGAGGCCCTATGTCTAAAATCTCAACTCAGGGATTGGAGCCCTAATGTTGGCAAAGGTGACTAGGGTATGAATGCCCTATGTCTAAAATCTCAACTCAGGGATTGGAGCCCTAATGTTGGCAAAGGTGACTAGGGTATGAAGGCCCTATGTCTAAAATCTCAACTCAGAGATTGGATCCCTAATGTTGGCAAAGGTGAATAGGGAATGGAGGCCCTATGTCTAAAATCTCAACTCAGGGATTGGAGCCCTAATGTTGGCAAAAGGCGACTAGGGAATGGAGGCCCTATGTCTAAAATCTCAACTTAGGGATTGGAGCCCTAATATTGGTAAAGGCGACTAGGGAATGGAGGCCCTATATCTAAAATCTCAACTCAGGGATTGGAGCCCTAATATTGGTAAAAGCGACTAGGGAATGGAGGCCCTATGTCTCAAATCTCAACTCAGGGATTGGAGCCCTAATATTGGTAAAAGCGACTAGGGAATGGAGGCTCTATGTCTCAAATCTCAACTTAGGGATTGGAGCCCTAATGTTATCAAAAGGCGACTAGGGAATGGAGGCCCTATGTCTAAAATCTCAACTTAGGGATTGGAGCCCTAATGTTGGCAAAGGTGACTAGGGAATGGAGGCCCTATGTCTAAAATCTCAACTTAGGGATTGGAGCCCTAATATTGGTAAAGGCGACTAGGGAATGGAGGCTCTATGTCTAAAATCTCAACTCTGGGATTGGAGCCCTAATATTGGCAAAGGTGACTAGGGAATAGAGGCCCTATGTCTAAAATCTCAACTCAGGGATTGGAGCCCTAATGTTGGCAAAGGTCACTAGGGAATGGAGGCCCTATGTCTAAAATCTCAACTCAGGGATTGGAGCCCTAATGTTGGCGAAAAATAGATTGATACTGGGGATTCTAAACTAACCCCTTTTTGGAATTTTCTTCTTATTTCTCTTTTCGTTTTTTTATTATTATTTTTTGTTCAGGAAAAATGCAGGAAAGAATTTGGAGGAAACTTTACTTTTGGGTTGATTCCTTGTTGCAAAGCTGTTTCTTGCACTTGTGCATTTCTTTTCCCTTTTGGTTGCACCTGCTTCTTGCACGGTTGCTTTGGATTGCACCTGTTTCAATTTTCCAAACAAAGAACAATTGTCAGTTTGAAAACGGTGGTTGGTTCGGTGGCCTTGATCATTCCAATTGCTTGGTCCCGGCCTCATTTCTGTTGAAAAACTTCGCCATTGATTGGCTTCAAAGGCGACCCACTTTCAAACTGATAAGACTCAGATTTCAGGATTTCATGATGACTCGCCCGTGTAAGGCTTTGGTTTTCATTCCGCTTTCCAGACCTTTGCCTTTGACTTTCTTCTCTCTTTTTTTCTTTTTTTTTTGAATGCCTCTACTTTGGAGGTAATCAAACATCATGATCAGTCGGGATTGGACTGACGCACCACTGAGGCTGGGTATTTTAATCACCTCTTGCCAGACGGAGCTCTGTGAAACTGGTCCTGCCACCTTTTCTTTCTAACACATTTTAGAATTTAGGGTTAAGCTGAAAGGGATTCAAGGAAAGGTAAACAAAGAGCGGAAAAACGAATTTAAAAGAGAAGCCTCCCTTTCGGGGGAAAAGAAGGACTTATCTGAGGTACATGCTAGCTTCAAACTGACATGACATGCTTTTTGGACTGGATGCCCGAACCTCACGAACTTGCATTTCCTGATGAACCAAAACGGATCTATGTTTCCCAACCAGGGAACCTTACCAGAACTTTCTGTGGTGAAATCATCTTTTCGGCCGACAGCGCCCTTTGCGGGTTTTCGCTAGTCGACCTCTCTCATTTCTCTTCTCACCGTCGCTTGATAGTACCTCTTGCGGGTTTTCACTAAACAGACTCTCTCATTCTTGGTTTCTCTACTCTCGTCGCCTCATGCTTCCCGAAGGTTTTCACCGACAAGACTCTCTCATTTTATTTCTCTCAATTTTAGAATGTATGCGGCTTGTAACCATGATATTTCTTGGTTTCCCCCGCCTTTGGCAATTGATCCGAAGGACTTGTACTTGGTTTTTGGTAAAAAGAATTGTGGATAAAATTACAACTTCGGAATCATTTGGTGTGCCCGTGGTTAAACCATTATAACATCTGCCCCAGTTTCAACTTCAGGGAAAATTGGATTTTTGTTTTGGTGTGACTGAACCCCAGAGAGAGGCTGCCTATATATCCTTCGAAATCAAGTCTGACGTAGTTCAGGCAAATCATTTGTTTTTTGTTTTTTTTTTCCGGAGCATCAGGGAATTTTTGATCCTCAAACCTAACTGCAGTGGCTAATCGCGTGGGACTTAACCTTTCCAACTTTATTTTGCCTTTGTAGGCCTTTATTTTCTGTCTTCTTTCTTCCAACTTCAATTTTAGAGCATTTGGGGGTACCTTGGTTTCTTCAACTTCGCTGAGGCAATTAGCCATGTGAAACTCAACCCTTTCAACTTCAATTGCCTTTATAGGCGCTTAATTTGATTTTCTCCTTCCAAGAGTTTTGATTCCTGAGCATCAGCCGTCATGGCCAGTCGAGGTCGACTTGATGCACCTGCTGAGGCTGGGTGCCTTTTGCACATTAGCGTGTATCAAACGAAAGCCCTGTAAATCAGTCTTGCCATCCTTTCTTTGTCTTGGTTTTGGAACAGTGTTAGACCAAAAGGGATTCAAAGAGAAACAAATAATTGAATGGAGAATGAGTTTAAAACTAGAAGTGTCCCTTTCGGGGAAAGGAGAGAAGGACTTATCTGGAGTACATGAAATGCCTTTTGGACTGGATGTCTGATCTGTGTAAACCGTCCGACTCTCAAAAATTCATCACAACTTTGCCTTGAATACCGAGGAACCTTGCTAGGACTCTGTTGATGCCGATGGCTGTGAGGATCTTATTTTCGATCATGGGCGCCCTTTGTGGGTTTTCACGAGCTGGCATTTTTCATTTCATTTCTTACCATCTCCTTATAGTGCCCGTGTGGGTTTTCACTAACAAGACTCTCTCATTTTCATTTTTCTTTACTTACCGTCGCCTTACGATGCCCGTGTGGGTTTTCACCAATAAGACTCTCTCATTTTATTTCTCTTATTTTGCTTGCGAGGATCTAAGTAACTACATTCGCTTATCCTTGAACATTCTTACCGATTGATCGGAAGGACTTGAACAGGATTTGGGGTAAAACGAGCTTGGATGGAATTACAACTTTAGAACCTTTCTAGCGAACTGTCGTCGAACCACTATAACTTTTGCCCCAGTTTCACTTTGGGGGGGGGGGATCTTGGATTTTATTTTGGTGTGACTGAACCCCAAGGAGAGGTTGCTTACGTATCCTTTCGGAATCAAGTCAAACGTAGTTCAGGAAAACATTTTGTTTTTGATTTTCTTTTGTTTTTCTGATTTGCTTTGTTTTTCACTTTCTTCTTCCCTTCCGTTTCCTTTTTTTTCATTTTCATTGTCTTTTCTTCCTTTTTTTGTATATATATTTTTTTATTTTTCCAATTCTTTCTTCTTCTTCTTTTTTCATTTTTCTTTTTCATTTCAATTTCTTTTTTTTCATTTTATTTTTCAATATTTTCTTTTTCATTTCAATTTCTTTTTTTTTCATTTTATTTTTCAATAATACTTTCAGGTTCCAAAGAGGGTAATCAAAGAAGAGTAACCAGCTCAAATGGGTTTGCAAAGGGTTGATAGTGTTTGGGTAGCGAGAATGAAAGCCTTCGTCATCTCAACCGGAAAATATTAGAACTATATGTAGGATCCAACATAGTACCTTTTGACTGCATTTGCATTGACAGTTATTTCAAGGGCATTTCCTTCGATGTGTCCCAAGTACAATGCACTCTTTTGGCAGTACTTTTGTTGCAATGTATGTACCTTTCCAATCTGGACCCAATTTTCTTTCAGCTTTTCCAACTCTTTGTTTTATTTTCTTAAACGTATCTTCATTGCGATCTAATCCTTGATTCATTATTTCGAGGTCTGACGGCTTTCAGGATCCGGGCATGAAGTCCGCAAGCATGTCGTGTTATTGAAATCTGCATTTAAGAGAATTGAAAAGATAATAAGAAAGAAAAATGACAAGATTAAGAGAAGAGACATTCCTAGACAGTGAAATATTAATTTCATTTTTTTCTTGATTTTGATTGAATTTTTTTTTTGAATTTTTTGAAGATAGAATGGGTTTATACAAGAAAGTAAGACAATAAAGTAAAACATCTGGATCACGCCCTGAGATAATCTGGATGCAGAAAGGATAGCAAGACTGGCTACTGAGACTCCTGTCTGATGGGGAACTTTCATGTTTGGCAACCATTTTATGGCTTTTCTTCTATCTCGGCAATGGTTGTAATGGCCTTCAGTGCCGGATTAAATTCCTCATCTTCACAAATCATTCTGACTATTGGCCTGTTGTTGTGGGCGGGCAACAGATTGTTCATCATATCAGGAGCTTCTTCATCCCGAAAAATGATTTTTTTAGCTTCAATCGAATCTTCAACTGCCCTTTTGAGGGTCTAACAGTTCTTTGTACTGTGCCTCACTGCTCCAGAGTGGTATTCACATATAGTGTCAGCTCAGTGCGGTGGGGACTCGGGGTTCAGCCGAATTTGGTCCACTGGCTGCAATAGATCTAGCCTAATCAGCTTTTGGAACAAGCTTGAATACGATTCACCAATAGAGGTGAACTGATTCTTTCTGAAAGGCTCTCTTGGGCGAGGATTGTACCGGGGAACATCTGATTGAGGATTGTATGGAGCTTGGTAAGGATGGACATTTCTGGGAAGTGGAGCTCAGTTTTGTGGATAATATTGTGACCGCGTGTAAGGTTGCGCATTCATCAACGCATACCAATAAAACCAATCACCTGAACAGAACTTGACTAATTTACTCACACACACAACCTTGTTATTTGAGGCATTTAACATATAGGAAATCGCACGTTGGGATGCAATGCACCTAAACAGTTAAACGCTTCTACCATGTGTTTGAACGGGTTGCATGTTTCATCCCGGCCTTAAACTAGCCCTCTTCACTATGTACCTCTTTTCTTTTATTCCTGCCTCTCTTTAACTACTCTTGATCTTGTTTTTGCCGCTCTTTTTTGTTTTTGGCACTTTTTTTTTCATTTTTTTTTTCATTTTTACTCAATTATTTTATGGCTATTATCTAATCCGATGGGGATTGTCTACGTATCATGACCCCGCATGAATCAGATCTTGCGTAGTTCGGGAGATCGTGAATAGAGTAAGTAAACTAACTCTTTTTTTTCTTTTTGGAATAATTTTTTTTTAAATGCTTTAAAAGAATAAAGGTTTTTTTTTTGGATTTTTGTTTCTTTTGTGCTTTAAAAGAAGAAAAGGATATTTTTGAATTTTTGAATTTGACTCTATTTTTATTTTTTGAAAGAAAGACTTCTAAAAATTCCTTTTCTTTTGATTGGAACTTTGAGAATTTTAGAAGTAAAAAAAAGAAAATATTTTTGTTTGAATTTTCATTTGTTCTCTCTTTTTCTAAATAAGAAAGAAAATATTTACTTTGGATTTTGGTTGTCGCCTCTTAATTTTCGAAAGAGGCAGTTTTAAGAAAATATTTTGGATTTTTGAGTTTTTTATTTATTTACAAAAGCACTTCAAAAGAAAAGCGAAAATATTTTTGGACTCATATTTTCAAAGTTTTTATGGATATTTACAAAATAAAGACAGCTAAAGAGCAATTTTTTCTGGATTTTTGTTTCTGATATTTTTTGGATTTTTTGGAAAAATACTTCAGAATGAAGGAAACCCGTATTTTAGATTTTGATTTTTATTGATTTTTCTTTTTCTTTTTTTTGTATGAAAGATATTAGAAAGAAGGAAACCATTTTTTTTAGTTTAAAAACTACTTTTTTTTTGTTTTTAAAATTTTTAAGGAAATATTTTCAAAGAAGGGACTGGAAGAAAATATTTTTGGATTAGTTTTTGAAAATTGGGGTCGGAACCGATGAGGTTTGCCTACGTATTTCACATCCGGTGAGAATCAGACCCGCGTAGTTCGGTCAGATAAAACAAACTTCTTTTGAAAAACAAGACTCTGTTTCCATTGGCAAACAAAACCATTTTTCATAAACAAAACTCTTTTTTTTTTCAAAAATTTGGCAGAGTTTCGACACTATTTGGACGTTGATTTTTTTTCAAAGCAGGCGATTAACTACCTTTATCTCCCTTTCCTCAAGACATTCAAAAACCGGTCGGCATGCAAGTCCGAAACAAATGCACAAGTAGCAAGTTGGATGCATCAGGATGGTCTTTTGTCATTTGGTACATCTATCCTAGACAGACCCAACCCCTGTGTTGAGCCTCCAAAGTCAAATGCACATGATGCAAACAAACGTTCCTACTAGGGATCCGGCATGAAGCTGAGTTATTCTAGGTTCGTAACCTGGGTATTTGTTCTAGACTGTGTACCCGAGCGGACAACTCGAGTCGAGGAGGGGGCTACGTACCGGGGACCCGCGAGATCGTTCGGCTTTGTAACTTGTCCGGCCTCTTTCTTATTTCAGGGTTTGACACTAATAGAATAGGGAGTCTCGACCAGCAAGCACATCCCCGAAGATGAGAAGAGGAGGGTTTCGGCACAGTTTATATACAGTTCAGATAATATCAAAGCGGTAAAAGGCAACATTTAGCACGTTATGCCCAAACATGTAATAAAGATCAGATAATAAAGCCAAATATAACAATTATTCTAAGCTCGAATTCTTGAACCCTGAACCAGAGATTCTGGGTTTTGTCTCCAGCGGAGTCGCCGAAGCTGTCACACCTCCTTTTTGCGCACCTGCCCCGAAGGATAAATGCGTGAGGGAGTTTTTCCAATTTAAGTGACATTATTCGAAAATGGGATTATTTATTTAATTCAGAGTCGCCACTTGGGAAAGGTTTGGCTTTTGGTGTCGCAAGTCACCGGTTTATCTTAAATCCCAAATCGAGGAAATTTTCGACTTTCCAAATGAAGTCTGCGAACCAGAAATTCTAATTAAGGAATTCTGTTGACCCGAGGGAAGGTGTTAGGCACCCACAGATCTCGTGGTTCTAGCACGGTCGCTTAAATTGTTATAATGGCTAAATATCTAATTTTAATACATGTTATGACTTGTGTGCTTTCATTAAGTTTAAACCGCTTTTATTATTATTATTATTATTTTAATAGAATTGCAACGTCGTAAAAACGTATCTCGAACCTCGTCACAATCAATGTACTCGTGGTCATAGACACGTTTCGACTCTGTTGAGATTTGGATTTGGGTTGCATAAATGCACACCCATACTTAGGGAAGTAATTTTATTAAAGATGTGCCCTAAGTGATTGGCGTATCATTTTTTTGGGCAAGGCCGTAAAACTTTGCTAAACGGCCCGTCCTGGAGTTTAAGCAACTTTACAAACACGTATAGAGGGCCCCGCAGCTTGTGCATTTTTGTTTGGCAAGGCACGCCTCATTTTTATTTTTTAAAAGGATTAACCTATAGTGACTATGTTTTCTATTTCGTTCGTCTCTATAATGAAAGAAAAAGAGTTCTAATTTATTTACATGCTCACGAGTTATTATAGTTGAGTTTCGAAAGTGAGTCGTTAAATCTGAAAATGATACAATAAGGGCAGTCGGTTAACAATTATGGGCCCAGGTCCAATGTATAAGGTGTAAAACTGGACCTGTGCCATCCTTATTCAGATGTTGGGCTTAGCTAAATGATTCTACATATGTTCAAACCTTAAGAATCCGAAATGAAAGTGATACCTAATGAAACCCGTTTTTTACGAATTTAGATGAGCAAGTTGTTAACTAAAATAGTTTGAACTATTGAATAATCAACCTAAGGCCTGATGTGTATTTGGAACATGCTGTTTAATCGAACAAATTGAACTAGCAGAATGTTACAACTACACTATTAGTCCTTTTAAACTAAAAGCCTATGGGGAAGAAGTTTACAACTTAAACTGCTATAGGATAGTGCCCATGTTATACATAACCAACAACTACCTGATTCTAGTGAAGGCAACTAGCTAACATATATACAACCAAGATTCTGTATATAACCAGAGTTTACATGGGCAGGGCATAGAATGTTCTAAGTACAGACAGTAAAAGAAAGAAAGGACTACATTAAACTACAGTTTCAAATCTTTCCCATTTTTTTGCATTCATGCTTCGAGTAGCTTACAAGATGTACCAGTGTATCAGTTTGTGTACCTGGTATTTGGAAAGCAAGGAAAGAAGATGAAAATCAGTAGAAGCAGCAGTAGTGTAAATACACAACAACAACAGGTTCAGCAACACAGCAAAACCAGCATAATCCAGTAAATGATCAGTAGAATAAGCCAGTAACCGATTGAAACCCAGCAACACCAAAATGCAATCACAGTCAAAGCAGAAGAGAGACAGGTACAAAACAAACAGTAGTTTACTGATTTTTGAACAACATTCAAAGAAAAGCAGCTTGATATTATTAAAGTAAAGTTCAGCCTCTTTCTCTTTTTTTTGCTCTCAAATTCTGATTTTTTCAAAATTCAGTCCACTCTCTCAACTTTCTCCTCTATCCTCCTATCATCCTTTTACAATGTGTAAAAATGACTCTATTTATAACCAAGACTCTTGTCTTGAACCACTAACCCGAAATATTCCCATAATTGCATGCCTTGCCCCCACTACTTAATGTTTTTCTTATTTAATTCCATTGTTCCCCATGCCTACATGTTTTGTCCCTCACTATATTAAACAAATACATTATTCTCACTCCATTATGTCTTGTCCTCCACTATATTAAATAAATGTATTATTCTCACTCCATTATGTCTTGTCCCCCACTATGTACTATTATAATATTATTAATGCCTAGTGGACGGAGCACTCAAAATTAAGGCTCGTTTCCCATTTTACCCCTGAAATAAATTGAAATTACCATAACACCCCCATCAGCTGTATCCAAATCCTAATCAATTAACCGATTACGACAGCTATAACCAATTCCGAAAATTCAAAAAATTGCACACAAAGGAAAATTATTTTATTTTAAATTTTTGGGAGTAATTCTCATATAGGGCAAAAATCACGTGCTCACAGTCCACTAAATGCAATATAGGAGAAGTCGGAGTCTCCATCGAAGGGCCTGCCGAGGTCTGAGTAGAAGAAATAATTGGTACAGATTTGCTTGCAATCGCAGCAAGTGGAGAACCGATTGATGCACCCGACTGATGAAAATCGGGGGTAGGAGCCTTTACTCTTCTCACAGTCCTCCGACTTGACAGCAAAAACAAAAGTTAAAATTGACCCTACTACATGAAGGGAGGGAGTGAAAAAGAAGATGCCATGAAAGTTGAAGCAACAAAAGACCGAAATGAATGACTTACCAGTCGAAGAAGGTTTACATCCAAACTTCTTGTTAAACGACGACCATTCACGGATTCCCACCGTGTGTGGTAAAATTTGACTCACCTAGTCGCGAATGTCGACAACCAACGTAAAAGGCTCCTTCTCGGCTACACAAAAGAAGAAGAATGATTAGGTTACCGAAGAGAGATGACAAGCAATCAGTGAGCAAAAATACATACGGGCGAAGTTCCACACTTCAGGGAATCCATTAGGGTTTGTCACCATGTGCTTAGTCTTAATATAGAAAAAATTAAACCAAAACCGACGATTTGCCTTATCGTCCATCTTCACCACCAATCCCTTGGTGCCACGGTGGCGGAGGTGTATCATCGTACCAGTGTGAAAGCTTGGCACTAAGAGGTATAGCAGATGGAGGATGGAGATCCCGCGGTTGGCCAGCTCCGCATACTTTATCAACATCGGGAAGAGTTTATAAATATAGGGGGAGAGCTGGGTCGCGCAGATGCCATAGTAGTGACACAATTCCTCTGCCAACGGGGGAAAAGGAAGAGAATAGCCTACCTGGAACGGTTTCACGTAGAATGCACAATACCCAGGACGACGAATATGGATTACGTCGTTCCCAGCTGGGACTAGATCGACGTGAGTAGGGATGTTATATTTGGCCTTAAGCTCGGCAAGATGGGTTACATCCATCTCGGACTTCACAGGTTCAGGCTCGTCCGCAGGTGACTTTGAGAAGTCCGACCTAAAGCCTGAATTACGAGGAATGATTTCCTCCATGGTGGGAAAGATCTTATCCTCTGCAGCGACAATAGCGTCATCATAGTGAGGGGCATTCTTACTGCTGGTGGAGTTGGTTCAGGAACCCCATCAGAGACAAGAGGTGTATTGACTATTTTTGTTAGTTGCAAATGCAGAAGAAACGAACAAAAAGAGGTAGAAGTGGCAGAAATCGCTCAAATTAGAAAGGAGAACAAAGGTGAGAAAATGGAAGCAACGGGAGCGAGAATACAGAAAGAAGAAAAGGGGAGGAAAATATGCAGGTTCAAATGCTAGAAAACATAAAGGATCATACAAGGGGTTCCCAATCCCTATTTATAGCGAACATAGACACCCCAATCGAGAAAATCAACCGCCGATGCTCAAGGATCGAAACAACAGGGGCCCATAAAGTGATGCACCACATCAGGAAGATGTGTAATAATGACGTATGATTCTGTGACGTCACTCTGAACCAACGTCACGATAAGCTGTAGCCTGCAAAGCGCCACGTTACCATCTTGATCGTGATCTTTACTACTTGACCTGCCCACCTGAAGTTCTCGAATGCGACTAATGAAATCTTCTCATCGAGGCCGACTAAAGGACAACCTCGATAAGCGGAGGGGCTAACTGTATGGGTCAAAATCCGACCGAGGAAATTCAGTACGAAGGGATGATTATCGTGAGTAATTTGTAACTTTTCATGGGAAATGTGGCCGAAGTCGACCAGTGATCAACGGAACGAGTCGTCAAGCGGTTAACCACGGCCGAGGTCGAGTAGAGCATATAGAAGCAACAACTAGTTTTATATTGGGATCTTCAAAGGGAATATTCTCTTAAATATTCTTTCTGTTTGTACCTTTATGATTTTTTGGGAATATCTCATATAAATAGAAGGAGAGATAAGGCAAAGAGCATGAAATATCATATATGATAAGAACACTTTTGAAAAGTAAACTCTCTAGATAAATACAAAGAACAACTTTCTGGATAGATTCGACCCTTTTGGGATTCTCTATTGTCATTTCCACCAGATTCGAGAAAGTGCTTAATAATTCTCTTATATTCTTGTCATTCATCATTATCAGAGGAAGAATCATTCACCTCATTCAATATTGGGTGAATCTTTACATTTATTGCCATTTATGATTATTTAATAATTGATACTTTATCTACATTGTTACATTCGATACATTTATTACTTGCACATTAATTCCATTTCTTCACTGCTCACACCTTTGGTACTATCAATCCAAGATCTGAAGTTATTAAGTTTAACTAGGATTAACTCTACTTAATAACTGATTAATTAGTTTAACCAAAGGTTATCCTCTTTTGGTCAAACAATTGTGTCTTCTTCTTTATCGGAGACAGCCTATAGTGCCAAATTTGAAATTTTTTACAGTTTGGAAAAGCTTAAAATAAATAATCCTGGAATTGTTTGAATATATTTTCTATAGAGTTGTACAATAAATACAAAGTAGTTTGTCTTTGAAAAAATATGCTCAGTAGCACACTGTAACTTTACGGTATTCCCCTAAACGTATTTGGATTGATTATTTGCCACCCTAAGGCCTGATCTGGCCAAAATAAAAAATAGAAGCAAGTAAACAAAAAAATAAAGTGGGCCCCGGCTGATGATATGTGTATTATGCAATAAAATAAAATAAAAATAAATAAATAAAAATAAAGGTAGGTCTCTTTCATTTTTTTTCTTACCTTGCTCCTTTTACCGAAAAACCACCATTTCTAAAAACCCACCTTTCTGCCATCCTCCTCCATCGGCACCGGGCACGACCATTCTCCTTCCTCGTGATGAAAATGTATGATTATTATTTAAGGATTTTAGTAGTTAATTATGATTAATTAGTGTAAAAATATAAGATAGAAAAAAAAGAGAGTAAAAATTATAAAAGACATAGAAGATTTGTGACGTGGTGCGTGTGTAAAAATTAAAATACCTCATATTATGAGACTGATATTAATATTTAGAATAATTCACTCTAAATGAGTTTAGGGGGTAAATAAAAGTGCATGAAGTTGCAATGTGCAACTGGAACTTGTGTATTTTTCCTTTGTCTTTTCTACAAATAACTTGTCTTGTCAAAATCCCAGGTGTACTGAATGAATTTTCAAATAAGAATGCAATACTGAAAAAATAATTACTCAGAAATTGCATAATACTTCATGCAGCCACTCACGTCAGAATTAGCTGTTGTTGTTGTTGTTGTTGTTGTTTTTTGCATTGTCGACTTGTAAAGACAATAAAATATAATTATTAAATAGTCCTTACTTTTTGGGGCTGTTGGCCAAGGAAGTAATTATATCAACATGGATGGACACGACCTTACTTGAACAGGATTTGTTCTATAGGCTAGTGGTAGCACTGTATCCTTAAGGAGACAGAAAACCAAGTCTGGTGGATGAATTCTAGACATTAGAATTTTTACTGGCTGGTTGGCGTTCAAAAGCCGATTAAGTTCTAATTGCATTTGCAGTTACATGGAGTAAAATATCTTCAGAATATAAAAACGAGCTAAGGTACTTATAATCAACCAAGCTAAAATGCAGGAGAAGATATGTCATAAACATTTATCGGAGACTCTAGGGCATTAATCTTCTGAAAACGTATTTTTTGTAGAATAATTAACTCAAATAGCCATTCATCCTAATTGCTTAAATTAAGAATAACCGATGAATACAATATATTATAATTCGTATATAATATGCATAGAATTGTGTATAATTTATGTACACCGACTAAAAAAATAAACAGTGAATCCAACCGGCTATTTGTGTAAAGATCCCTTTTAAAAAGTTATGCATATTCTTATGTTATAAACCTGGTGCAAAACCTTATCTTTTATTCCATCTTGATATCGACTCTAAAAAGCTCAACATATAAGTGAATTCACATTATTTCCTACTATTGGATAAATGTAAGATCTTAGAGAATATTTATTTTAAATTAGTCTCTAATTTACTTTAAATGTAAGTTATTTACTGCTATTAATATAAAATATAAAATAACCTCGACTTGAACAAAATAAATACAGGTAATCTATATGATTGACAATCAATTAATTTGGAATCAGGCGTTTTAATTGATTAATCATATATTATACGTAGCCTACAAGATGTTAATATTATGCACTATTCGGTCCAGTAGAATAATATAGCATACACTGCGAAAATAAAATACTTTAAAGGTTAGAGTTTAAAACCCTTCTACATGTTTCAATACTTGATTCTCGAATAGGATTGAGTCTAAGTTGAATGCTTGATTTACGTTACGAAAAAAAGATATGTATATGTGATATTTGATATTGATTAGTGCTATTAACAACTTCGTCCCAATTTCTTTCACCGTAAAAAACTACAATATTCTAGATTCACGACTTGTCTCAAATAAGAGAATAAACAATATATGACCAAGCAGCATAAATTTGAAAAAGTAATTATGAACAAGTTATGCCCTGCTGACCTATTTTTGCAAAATTTATTTAAACGGGAACAAAAATTAAATAGTAGCGTGAAATGGTCTTATTTGTGAAAATCTCCCAAATTTTCAGGTAAAAATAAAAAATAATCAAATTTACAATTAGTAATTAAAAAGTCACAGATTCAAAAGTAATCAAAATTTAACAACGTTTTCATGTAAAGATAAAATCTGAACAAAAACACCCTTAAAAATCCGAAAATATTCTAGCATAATATGCTAAAGTTCGAATATTTTAAATATGAGCTTACATCATAATGTGATGGAGTTCTAATATAATAAGCGGGAAGTTTATATGCAAGAGCTCCATAATCCAATATATTATGCTAGAGCTTTTCGTGTGCTAGAGTTCCAACATAATGTGCTAGAAGTTTATTCGCAGAAGCTCCATAATTTCGCATATTATGCTGGAACTTTTCATATTTCAGAAAAATAGTGGTTATTTTTGAATGATTTTATAAAAACTGACTATTTTTCAATTACCAGTTTGAAAACTGGCTAGCCCGTGCTATTTTGTCCATATTTTCAGTAGGTGTAGGGACATCCGATAAAATTGGGCAAAACCACGAGAAGACCCAAATCTCATAAGGAAGCCCAATAACAACCTTTGTGTAGTATAGCAGTGGCTATATCCTTGTCATTTTAAAGCCCTAATATTCACCGGCGGCTGTAAGAATTCCCGTCGCAGTAATCAACAATGGCACCCGCCAAAGGTATTCTATGCTTCAATGAACTTTGGTATCTTTAGTTTATTTATGAATCTATCCTGTGAGTTTAAAAATGAGTTCTTATGTTGAAATAGTAATGAGGTTCTACAACAAAAATCCTGTTCCTTGCCTGGTATCTGATTATTTTCCTGGTAATGTCAAGTAATAAGTTCCTAATTTGGTATCTGATTATTTTCCAATCAAACCATGAAATCTAGGACCATTAGAATTTGCATTGATGAAATGGTTGTTTTCAGTAATAGGATGGATTAGAAGTTTATATTTGGAATTGCATCACGGGCCAGTTTTTGTGCAAGCATGATATAGAGTTCTGTGACCCATAGATCATGGATTCGAGCAGTGATGCTTGCATTAGGGTAGGCTGCCTACATTACATCCTACTGCAGTGCGGCCCTTCTCCGGACCCTGTGTGAATGCATTATGCTTCATGTACTGGATTGCCCCTTTATGATATAGAGTTCTGAGGCAAGAATTGCTTGCTAATATTACATTTTCTTTTACATTTTTCCATTTTATGCCGGTGTAATAGCAGAAAATAGGTTCTTTAACTTGTAAATGGTCCATGCTAGGAAATTGTCCTTGCTATGAAGTTAGGATATTGGATATGTTTATCTATTTCTTAAGATGGTAACTCTGTCATTGGCGTCAATTGTATTCTATGTAACTACCATGACACTCTTTTTTTGCGTTATACGACATTGATTATATTGTATATTTTGGGACAAAGCTGTTAGCACAAAAAAGGCAGACCCCAAAGCTCAGGCAGCAAAGGTCGCCAAGGCTGTGAAATCAGGATCAACCTTCAAGAAGAAGTCAAACAAGATCAGAATGAAGGTTACCTTTCACAGGCCTAAGACATTGAAGAAGGAGAGGAACCCAAAATATCCCCGTATCAGTGCAACTCCAAGGAACAAGTTGGATCATTACGGAATCCTCAAGTATCCTTTAACCACTGAGTCTGCAATGAAGAAGATTGAGGATAATAACACCTTGGTTTTCATTGTTGATCTCAAAGCTGACAAGAAGAAGATTAAGGATGCCGTCAAGAAGATGTATGATATTCAGACCAAGAAAGTGAACACTTTGGTCAGGTGAATACCAAATCCTCTGATAGTAATAGTTGGGATAACATAAAAAACTTGGAATCTCAGATTGTCTTTTAGTAGCTGTCATTGCAGAATATGCTAATCTAAGGGCAAATATGCACATTCAGTTTAATAAGTACTATAATAAGTATTAGTTGGTCCTTGTTGATCACTATCATCATCTATGCTCCTTGAGCCGAGGGTCTATCGCGCCTCTCTACCTTCACAAAGGTAGGGGTAAGGCTGCGTACACACTACCCTCCTCAGACCCCACTTCTGGGATTTCAGTGGGCATGTTGTTGTTGTTGTTGTTGTTCCAAGGGTCTATTGGAAACAACATCTCTACCTTCACAAATGTAGGGGTAAGGCTGCGTACACACTACCCTCCTCAGACCCCACTTCTGGGATTTCAGTGGGCATGTTGTTGTTGTTGTTCCAAGGGTCTATTGGAAACAACATTTCTACCCCACCAGGGTAGGGGTAAAGTCTGCGTACACACTACCTTCTCAGATCTCACTTGTGGGATTATACTAGGTTGTTGTTGTTACTGTTGTGGGTTACGATCATCATCTATGCATACTAGTTAGTAGTTTAGTTTAATAACTGCTATGTAAAATTCCATATTGTCACTAGCTTCTGCTTCATTGGTTCTTGGTCGTAAACGTTGTGCTCTTTGAAAGCTGTTGACTATAAATATGCATTAATTTTGTTGTGCTCTTTGAAAGCTGTTGACTATAAATATGCATTAATTTTGTGCAGGCCTGATGGAACCAAGAAGGCGTTTGTTCGATTGACACCAGACTATGATGCATTGGATGTGGCAAACAAGATCGGAATCATCTAAAAGAGGAACTCGTTTTCTCAGCAAAGACAGCTCGTTTGACAATTTTGTTAGCTATGTTTGTTTTAAATACCGTTAGTAATATTACTGTAGTTGTGACTGTTAATTTGAGAACAATCTTGGCACCTTTTGGTTAAATGTCCCGATGGTTTACGTACTGTTTTGTGAAATTACCTTCTTATCTATTTTGTAAGACAAGAAACATTTTGCGAGCGGATGAAAATATTTGATTCACATGAATATCCAAGGACATAATGTAACTTTTGACAGGTCAAAATGAAGAGCATGTTGCATGCTCTCCAAGTCCAGTTTTTTTTTTTTTCCCACTTCAAACCATGTTTCTTCACAGCTTGGACATTACAATATATTTTTCATCAACTTGCGGACAGCAACGTGATCAAGCAATCACTTATCCAATTAAGTGTGAATAAGCTTTAAAACCCTTAAGATCAAAGATAACAGGGTGCTCAACATAAAATAGGAATAAACTTGAAACTTGGAACAAATGAAGCTCCATATCAGTCATGTGTCTAATGTCATAAGCGCCAAACGAAACAAAGCTAAACAAAATTTGCGTGCTCAATAGTTTCACCAATATATTCTGATTCAAAACACAAAAAGCTCTGCCAAAATAGATCATATCCTACACCTTGATGGCATACTTTCGGATGGGGAAGTACATCTCCTTCTTCTTCTCTCTCTCCGTCTTCAATGACGCCTGGTGCTTGGTCAAACGTTTGCGGATGGCCCTAGTTTTCTTAGGGCGCAGGTCAAGAGGCAGGTATTTCTTGTTCTTGTAAGCTTCCCGAAGAGCAGTTTTTTGCTTCTGCGAAATTACAGTCAGAACCTGTGCGATCGACAACCTTACCACCTTGATTTTGGAGAGCTTGTTAGGAGCACCACCGGTGACCTTAGCGACACGAAGTAGGGCAAGCTCGGCCTTCAGATCCTTCAACTGAGCCAGTAGCTCAGACTTCGTCTTGTTCCTCAGCTCATGAACCTTGATTCTTGCCATTGCTGCTACTGGAAGCTGTTTGTGCAGAGGCTGCTCCTAGATTCTGAAACCCTACTTCCAAGTCCAGTTTCATTTTCCTAATAGAGTTATTTTTTTTTTGTTTATTATTTAATTTTTTTTATTTTTGCCTATGCTTGGTTCCATTAATAGTGGACCAGCGTAGACGAAAAATAAAGATGTGATTGAGGAAATAGTATAAAAGAAAACTAAAGATTATCAATAGGGATACTTGAAAGTTATACTAACAAATAGAAAAAAGGAC
Organism: Nicotiana sylvestris; assembly: GCF_000393655.2. Taxonomy (NCBI): domain Eukaryota; kingdom Viridiplantae; phylum Streptophyta; class Magnoliopsida; order Solanales; family Solanaceae; genus Nicotiana; species Nicotiana sylvestris. The sequence goes on along the minus strand of NW_027184344.1, from coordinate 76,883 downwards.
CAAAAGCAAAGAGTTAAAAAAAAAAAGTCAAGTAACTTATAATCTATTTTCCTTTTTCTTTTTGAACAAAAAGTCCTTCCTTTCAATCTATTCCGCCTCGAAAAGAAAGATAAAGTAATATTTTTCCAAAATATTATTTTTAATGGGGTAATCTGTCACGCCCTGAACCATGGTCTGGGCGTAACACGGCACTCGGTGCCTGACTGTATGTGACCGAGCGAACCAACTGCATGGCTGGATCAACATGTGGTATAACTATGAGCTAGAAGTAAATGTAAAACATGATAATCTACTAAAGAGTCTGACTGAAATATCATAGATGCGGAAAATACTGAAAGGTCTGCAAGTATAAACAAGTAGCGACAAGGCTAACACATGAAAACCTGCTAATATCTGACTGACTCGTTTATAGTCTGTGAAGCCTCTAACAAAATACTGAAAATGCTAATTGTTTACGGGGACAAGGTCCCTGGTATACCTTATTAACTGAAATACTATAATGACTAAAACAAAAGGAGAGATAAAGCCCCAGAAAACTGGGGCTCACCAATAGCTGATACGAGATGTCCTAGCAAGTAGAATCGTCAACCTGCAAATTGTTACCTGCATCGCGAGATACAGGCCCCGGGCAAGAGGGACGTCAGTACATTTGAATTGTACTGGTATGTAAAATAGCTGAACAAAAGAACTGTCAATACTAAAACTGAAACTGAACTGCTAGCTGATAAACTGATAACTAAACAAGGAAGTAAAGATGTGAATACTCCCTCTTCTGAATGATGAACAACATGTTGAACTGAATATTAAACTGCGGCCTCAGGTCCAATATGTGTGTGTGTGTGTGTGTATATATATATATATATGCACAACTGCGGCCTCGGACCCAAGTATACGTATACATAACTGCGACCTCAGGTCCAAAATGCATAAAGCATAAACTGCGGCCTCCGGCCCAAATGCAGGTGTTCAACATTCAAGAATATAAGATCAGGAACTGAGAATCATATTACAATACATGATACTGAAATAATGAGTAATACCAAGTTACATGATACTGAATTAGTGAATACGATTAGACTGAGATGAGTATTCATAATAAGTAGATTTATCATAACTGAAACTCATGGAATATTGAATGATTATGAGACTATGCCATCTAGAGAATAGAAGTTCTACTACTATTCAGGGAACCGAGGGATAGTTACTTTCTCAGGGAAACTGGTAATGGTCATAATGAATGGGACGTAGGGAGAATAATAGACATTCCCAAACGTAAAGAGTTAGCCTTACATACCTCAATTTCGCCCCTTAGTGATACTACAATGATCCACAATACTAAAAACCTTCAATCTACAATAGCAACATCCAATGGAACCCAATATTAGTAACAAATTCCATAACTTAAGCCATTTAGGCGTATTATCAAACACCTTGTAAGCCTAAATCTCTACACCTCATCGTCATATAATTAGTTCATCTAACTACTACCATTCATCAACAATTTATCCCACCATCATGATTAGCCAATTTATAACTCCCAAAATCACATATATGACCATCCATCCATACTCAACCAACAAAGTTCCATTAAATAAACATCTTTCAATCTCTATAATAGTTGTGTAATCAAATTGGGAACTTATGGTTTCCAATCACCATACCAAGAGTTCCAATACTTATTCATACTCATATTCCCTTAATAAATTCATACATATAAGTATAAGGGTGTAGGATTACCTTTTTGGAAGAAATCTTGCAAAACCCTCCTTTGAGTTCTTGAAAAAATCCCTTGAAGATCTAAGTATTTATGTGTAGATTTCTTCAATACTAGTGTATAAATGATGAAATTCACAGCAAGATAATGAGGATTACTTACCTTGACGATGGGAGGGGTTGGAGGTCTTGAGAGGGTGGAGGAAGACCCTAAAATTCGTCCAAATAAAGTGGGAAAAATAACTCCCGAAGGTTTTATATCAAAATAGGGTCGGGTTGACAAAAAAACGCAGATTTGCACAGCCGCGGCGCATGGGGCGACGTATGGGGAGGCGTGGTAATTAAAAATGTGTTTAGAAACAAAATTTGGAGGTGCTCTGTTAATTTACACAGCCGCACCGCATGGGGCGGCGCGGTAGTATCAAAGTCTGCGCTGCTTTTGGTAATTCGGTCATAACTTCTTGTAGGAGTGTCCAAATGACGAACGGTTTGAAGCGTTAGAAACTAGACTCAAAGACCTTTCATTTGATGGGTTGTGAATCACATAGTACCTTATATAAATGTAGATATGCTCGTGCAAAATTTGGTCTTGTGCGTGCTCATTTGGAATTTTAGTTTGTCATGAAATTTTCAAACTTGACTTAGACTTAGGCCTCTCCTTGGACCCCAAATCACTTATGATATGCCTCTTACACTTATTATCATAACCAATTGATAACCATCACATGAATACTCATTTAATACATCCACAACGGATTCAAATTTACGGGCTGTTACATAATCTGCGAAACGTTAGTGTGTTACTGACACAAACAAAGATTTGATTAATTTGAGTTAGAAAAATATGGATTTATTAAAGAGCTAAACTGGATCTTAACAGGATGGATCACGTGATTACTTAATTAGGTGATGAAAACACAGGCATGTGATTTACACGTGCTATCGTGCAGAGGCCGCAAATAACAAGATGATGCAAATCACTGAATCCTCATTTTATCCATTCTTCAATTTTATTTTTGTTATTTATCGGAATGAACAAATAATTCCGGATTGGATAATCTATTAAATGAGGATTAAGGTGTGCTCAATATGAAGAAATATAAATATTTTTCAGAAGAAATTTTATCTTACTATTCTATACTCTCAAAATTTTTTAAAACATTTTCATACGATTGTCAAAGAAAACATAAGCAAAATAAGTTGTTTTCCCCTTTTAATAAAAACAATAATCTTTGATGATCTTATTTTCTTAAAAAATATAATAATACTCCATTCATTGATCTCAAATCTTGATCATCTTTCTAACTTTTTTTTTAAAAAAATATTTTAAAATCTTGTGATCTTAAAAGTTAGATATATTTTCTAACTATGTGATCTTAAAAAGTTACAAAATTTTTCCTTGCAAGGTAAATTATCATGAAATAATAGCGAAAGCTTATAGTCTAGTGCTATTAGTGAGAGTCTTTCACATAATAGCATGAGTTTAATTCTCACAACCTTTTTTTTCTTCTTCCTCCTTTAATCCTCTGTAACAACAACAACAACAACATATTTAGTGTAATCTCACAAATAGGATCTGGGGAGGTTAATGTATACGCTGACCTTATCTCTATCTTATGAAAGTAGAGAATCTGTTTCCGATACTCTCGACTCCTTCCCAAAAATCATCTTAAGATATTATTGGAAGAGATTAGTAAAATATCTCCATCAACATCAACAAAATTATTAGGTGTGCTAACTACAACAACAACAACAACGACCCAGTATAATCCCACAAGTGGGGTCTGGGGAGGTTAATATGTACGCAGACCTTACCCCTACCCCGAAGGGTAGAGAGGCTGTTTCCAGGAAACCCTCGGCTCAAAAAAGCAATAGGAAATGATATATTAGTACCATAAAAATGCATAATAAAAATAACAACAATATATTAGGTGTGCTAACTATAATAATAAAATTCCATTTTTCAACCATAAAAAAAAAAAAAGAGAAAAAAATAACAAAAAAAATTGAAAAGTGAATTTGGACCATCAGAAAAGAAGAAAAAAAGTTGGTCAACTCACTTAGGAATCTAGAGAAGGCAGACAGTTATTAAGATATAATAGTAGAAAGAGTGACAGTTGTAAACTGGCTGTGTTAGTTATTAGCTCATCTCAATTCCCTAAGCTTCACTTTAATGTCATCAAACCTGTCACCCAACTTGCTCAAATTTTTCCTAACACTCTCACTTCCACCGACCCAAAAGTTCCAAATTCTTGGAATTCACAAAATACCCATCTTCAACCTCACACTTCTCCTTCACCTTTTCCCAATTTTGCTAGATTTTTTCCTCTTATCTCATACACACCAAGGTATGCTATTTTTTTCAGCTTAATTAGACATGGACAAGAATTTACCCCATATTGGTTTTTTGTCGTCAAACCGAGGGTCTGTCGGAAACAGCGTCTCCACTATGATAAGGTAGACATAAGATCTGTCTACGTATTACCCTCACTCAGAGCCCACTTGTAGGATTATACAGGATTTGTTATTGTTGTTGTTGGTTTTTGTAGTCTGTCTTGTACCTTAAATGTCTGCTTCTTGCTATGTTTTATCTTTGAATTTTCTTGGATAATGGTGGTGTTCGAGCCAGTTTGTGCGTACCTCAACTAAATCTAGCTGATACCTGCTATCTTCCTCCAGCAGAAGTACTGAGTGTGCTTGAATTGAAGATGGTTTCTTTGAAAAGGTTGTTTTTTGCTAGCATTGTGTGTTTTATCAGTTTTTCATCATTGGTATGTGCTTCTTTTACTCCAATAGACTGTTTCTTGATTAGTTGTGGGAGTAGTAAATCTATACAAGTTGAAGATGGTAGGGTTTTTGAACCTGATTTTGGGGATTCTGATGTGGGGTTGAGTACCAATTCACTTATTACAGTATCAAATAGTGAAAATGGTTTATCTGAACTTCATAATTCTGCTAGAGTATTTACCAAAAGTTCAGTATATACCATTAGTACAAAGGAAATTGGTAGACATTGGTTAAGGTTGCATTTTTACCCTGTCAAGAATAATCAGCATAACCTAAAATCAGCTGTTTTTTCTATTGTGGCAAATGGTATTACACTGCTTCATGAGTTTTCCTTTTCAAAATTGGGGAAAATTGATCCTCTCTTGAAGGAATACGTAGTCGAAATAGGTGGATCGAGTTTTGAGAATTTAGTACTTACATTGACTCCAGCTAGTGGCTCGATTGCATTTATCAATGGGATAGAAGTGGTTTCTATACCTGAGGGACAATTTGATTTTAGTGTTATCCCAATTCCAATGGGTCCCGGGTTTGTTATTCCGTCCTCGGTTACCTTAGAAACAGCTTATAGAGTGAATATGGGAGGTCCAAAGTTGACACCAAGAAATGACACTTTGTGGAGGATATGGAATTCAGATCATTCATTTCTTGTCCATCCTTCTTCTGCCCGCAACGTGACTAAGGATCCGAAAACAGTCAAGTATCCAGCGGGTGAGTCGGTTGATATTGCACCGAATTGGGTTTATGCTACTGCTCAAGAAATGGCAGATGCCAAAGTAATGGATCAGAAGTTTAATATTACATGGGCATTTCAAGTTGAACATGGATTCACTTACTTCATTAGGATGCATTTCTGTGACATTGTTAGTGCTTCTCTTAACAATTTGATCTTCGATGTCTACATCAATAACCAAACGGCTGTGGAGTCATTGGATATCTCTACCAAGACAATGGCATTGTCGGCTGCTTACTTTGCGGATTTTGTAGTAAATATGACTATGGAATCGGACAAAATTTTCGTTCAAGTTGGTCCTTCTAATTTAAGGACTACTCAAGCCAATGCAATTCTAAACGGTTTGGAGATAATGAAAATGAGCAATCCTAGTAATAGCCTCGACGGAGAATTTGTCATATATTCTAGTGATTCCAAAAGATCGAATACTAAGAGACATGTCATGGTAGCAATTTTCGCTACGGTAGGAGGGTTAGCAGGATTATTGCTCATCGCAGCGTCCTGTTTTCTCTGTTTTGTTTGTTTCCGCAAGCCAAAGGTATTGGCGAAACAAAAATCTTTGTCATGGCTATCTTTTCCACACCAAGTTGGAATTTCAGAAACCAAAATATCAGCAGGTAGTTTTGCTTCAACGACACCTTCACGGACCTTGGGCCGCGTCTTCGCCTTCTCTGAGATTCGTGAAGCTACCAAGGACTTCGACGAGAGCTTGGTCATTGGCGTTGGTGGCTTTGGCAAAGTTTACAAAGGGGTGCTAGAAAATGAGGTTATGGTTGCTGTAAAGAGGGGAAACAGTAAATCTCAACAAGGACTTGTGGAGTTCAGGACAGAGATCGAGATGTTATCTAAGCTTCGCCACAGACACCTAGTTTCTCTAATTGGCTATTGTGAGGAGCTCAATGAGATGATCCTCGTATACGAATTCATGGCAGGTGGACCTCTTAGAAAACATTTGTACGGATCAGATATTCCTCATCTTTCATGGAAACAAAGACTAGAAGTATGCATTGGAGCGGCAAAAGGATTGCATTATCTTCACACGGGGGCAGCCGAGTGCATCATCCACCGCGATGTAAAGACTACCAACATCTTGTTAGACGAAAACCTCACCGCAAAAGTGGCTGATTTTGGTCTATCAAAATTTGGTCCTGCATTGGATCAAACTCATGTGAGTACTGCTGTGAAAGGAAGTTTTGGTTACCTCGATCCAGAGTATTATCGTCGACAGCAACTCACAGAGAAGTCTGATGTCTATTCTTTTGGAGTAGTACTTATGGAGGTTCTATGTGCTCGGTCAGCAATCAATCCATCTCTTCCAAGAGAACAAGTAAACATTGCCGAATGGGCAATGCATTGGCAAAAAAAGGGCCAATTAGAGCAGATAATCGATCCTTATCTTGTCAGAAAAGTGAGCATTGATTCGCTTAGAAAATATGGTGAAACTGCTGAGAAGTGTTTGGCTGAGTACGGTTGTGAGAGGCCATCGATGGGAGATGTTCTTTGGAATCTTGAATATGCTCTTCACTTGCAAGAGGCTGCTACACAATCATTAGAGGACGAGAACAGCCATAACATACCGGATATACCTTACTCAATTCCACGTGTTGAGTCGGGACCAGCTGACGAAATTGACATTGTTAGCCATGGAGAATCTGATGTAACAACTTCATCTGGAGTGTTTTCTCAGCTAATGAATCCAAAGGGAAGATAAAGAAGAGGTATGTGATTGTAAAAGAAAGAAACTGTGGTTATAGTGTTCTTTTTTCATACTATATTAGTGGATTTATACCTTACATTATCAATCTTAGGATGAAGATTTCTTGATGCACTTTTAGGTATGGCTTGCACAGCTTACATTATGAATCAATTGTAGTAATGTTTTTATTGTAATTTCCATGTGATGCCTAGTTTTCTTTTTCAAGTTTCTTCAGTTTTGTGTTTTTTTTTTCTTTTCCTTCTTCTGGTCAGGGGCGGAGCTAGCACTCGGATTACGGGTTCCGCGAACCTAATAGCTTTGGTCCAAACCATGTATTTGTCTTAAGAAATCCATTGAATATGTACGAACTATTAATATATAATCCAATAACTTAAAATGGACTAGAATCTCGAACCCATAAACTTCAAATTCTGTCTCCGCTTCTGCTTCTGGTGCAAGAGAGGGAGCTCCTGTTCAGTGGCCAAGTTGAAGAGCCAGAATGATACCTATAATGATATTAAATACTATTGGCCAAGCTGGTCAAACTGGCTTATAAGCACTTTTTGGCTTATCTACACGTTTGGTAAAATTAAAAGTGCTCATAAATTAAGTGCTTATAAGCCAAAAATAAGTCAAAAGCCATAAGTTGGTCTCCCTCAACTTATCAAATTTCAGCTTATATGCACTTTAGGTTTGACCAAAATATTTACTATTCTATCCCTAAAATACTTCTTTTTAAAACAGAACTCTTCGTATACTCAGTTCTTCAGATGCTTATTATTAATTTCAGCACTTTTATTTAAACACGTAACTGTTTATTTTTTAAATCAGTTTCAGCACTTAAAAGTGCTTTTCAGCACTTAATGTTTATCAGTTATTCTAAATCAGCTAAGCCAAACGGGCTCTAACAAAACTTACCTTATTCGCAAGTCATGAGAGCATGGCATAACTTTGATACAAATTGTTTACAAGTTCTGCTATATGAACAAATTTTGCCTTATGCACAAGTCATGACGGACGCGCATAACTTTGGTACAAATTACTAACAAAGTTCTTGAATTATTTTGTAATATTTGGGGTCTTAAATTGAATAGACATAGTGGGTGTGTTTGGTATGAAAGAAACTATTTTCCAAAAAATATTTTTTAATTTTTTCATATTTGGTTGACTTAAATGTTTTCTCATTTTTCTCCGATTGGAGGAAAACATTTTTCCTATCAAGAGAAGGAAAAATATTTTCCAAAACTCTTGTTCAACCTTCCCCGTCCTATTACCCATCCCGACCACCACACCTACCTACCCACCCCATCCCACCCTCCACCTTAAATAAAAATATTATTAATAATATATTCTTTTCATATAGATAGAATTATTTTTTTCATTTCAACAAATGAGTATTTTCTTTTCATGATATAAAAAAGTAATTTTTTTATTTTAACAAAAAAGTACTTTCTTTTCATGATATAGAAATAGTATGTTCTTTCGTTTCAACAAAATGACATAGCAAAAAGTATTTTCTTTCATTTCAACAAAAAAAGTATTTTCTTTTCATGATGTATAAAAAGTATTTCCTTTTATTTTAATAAAATGGGTACTTTATTTTTATGCTGTAGAAAAGTACTTTCTTTTTCAAACAAAAAATGAGTATTTTATTTTTAATTATGGAGCACAACTTTCAATATTATTTTTGTGTAAAAAAATAAAGCGGAACATTAGTTCATTTGGGTTTGTGTGAATTTTTAGAAGAATAATTAAATTCTTGAAGAAAATAAAGTCCTGAAAACGTTGGGTATTCGTGGGGGGAGTGTGTGTGGGGGGGGGGGGATAGCAAGGAAACATGGGGACTTGGGGGAAGGAGAGTGAGGAGAATAGCTTTAAAAAAATATTTTCTACTTTCTAACCAAACACTAGAAAATATTTTCCGGAAAAAAAATTTCATTCAACAATCAAACAAGAAAAATAAGTGATAAAACCGCTCATTTTCCATGAAAACATTCCTCCGTACCAAACACACCGTATATGTTAGTGAAAGAGAATACTCTCCCGAAAAGTCATATCTAAAGTTCTATAAATATAAAGACACCCAAAAGTTGTGTAAGAAGATTTGCAGGTATGCAGTGGTTCTGTTGTATCCTGAATGGACTTGCCCGTATTTTTCCAGAACAGCATACGCGCAATATCTCTTCAAGGAAAGTTGATTTCACGCCTGAATTTTTTTCTTGATTTCTTCTTTAATTCTAGCTTCTTATTTTTATCACTGCAAAAAAAATAAAAAAATCGTTGTATTATAATTGGGTAAATAGTCTGTGAACCAAACAACTTCTATAAGAGCTAAACTTTTATGTATTACATAGTAATATTTTTCATTATTAATTTAAATCCTTTTGAAATAGCGTAACTTTTTTTTCACTATTCACAATTTAATCGATGTAGTAAGTTAAGTATAATTTTTTTTAATATTATAATCGACAGTCATCATATACATAAATTTTCATCATTAAATCTTATTTTTACGCGGAATAATATACAAAAGTGTTAAAGAGAAATATATATTTTAACCGTTGTCAAAAATAATAGTCGATAAAGTGTATATAATATATTCAAAATATATACTATATTTTACATATTTTTTGACTAACAAATACAATTAATTTGAATCGTCCGACCAATTTCATATTTAGTCCGAAGTATTTTTATCGAAACGGAGGTAGTATATATTACTGCATGCTTCTTTAAAACCAGAAACTAATTTACAAATGGCCACTCAGCCACTCCTCTTTTCTCCAACTCTGCTCTACGACTCTGCATCAGCGTCAATTTCTTCTTTTTCTCCATATGGCTTTTCACAAATAGCACCATCTGCTAGCGCTACTCCATTTAACATTACCCATTTGGCCATTTTCGCAATTTCTTTCATTTTGTAGTTTAGAAAGTTCTTTTTGGCTTTGAATCATTTGTGTTAAGTTTCAATGGGACCCGTAAGAGGGTTAAAGAGGAACAAGAAGGCATACAAGGATGTTGACCAATATACCCCTGTTAATTCTATGTTATCTCAACCTTGTCCCTCAGATTGGTGGGACGACGATTTCTCCAAAAGGATTTCTGGTACAACTTTTATACACTAAACTTTTGGAAATATTTTGTTCAGTGCATGTAGTTTCTTGATTTGTGCTGTTTCCTTCATGTTATGTCTGATATATGCTGCATTTTTGTTTTCTGTGTTTGGTTGGTGTTGCGTTTGTTTCGGATTCTTGTCGTCTCTTAGTGAAAATTTTGGACGAGGATCAACTTTGAGTTATATTAAATTGATTTCTGCTCTTTTATATTCTGGGTGGTTTTAGTGAGAGCTTGTTATCTCACGTTACAATTGGGGCGGAGGAGAGCAATGGCTACGGGTTCAGACGAATACAATGTATTAGAAAATTTGTAAAATATGTATAAATATATAATTGCAAATCCAATAACTAAGACGAGTTATGAATTCAATGATGAATTCAAATCTCATAAACTTTAAATCCTAGCTCCGCATTTGATCGCATTAGGTATAAATTTTTTTACATAAATTGGTGTATAACTTATTACATGATTATTTATGTAGAAATTTGAAAAGAAAATCAAATAATATAAAACTAATACTGTCAAACTTCTCTATAATATTCTCATTTGTTCCAAATATTTTTTGGCTGCTACAGTGAAGTGATGTTATTGATCACGTATTGTAAGATGTCATAAAAATTAGTACTCCAAACAAAACTTAACCGCTATAGTAAACTGTTGTTATAGAGGATGAGTTTTATAGAAAAGTTTGACAAAATTTTATACCATAATTATTTTTTAATATACCAAACCAAACACTCCTTATACTCGTTTAAGGGGAACAATTAATATTGAGATTATAATGTGAGATTATAATTAGTGGATTAAATAAATGACATGATTAATAATAGATATATTTTTATTAGTACATGTTTGGTTCATTTGACTAAAAAAGAGATATTTAACGTAAAATAAAAAAAATGTGATTGGTTTTACACTAGATAAACTTGAATAATTTTTTATTTTCAATTTTAACCTTATTTTGTAAAGGACTTTGAGAAAAAAGCTTTGGAGAAGGTCATCTTTGTCACTTTATTGTTGTATCCCGGGATTGATAATCCCCTGATTGATATCTCACATATGTGTGGTATAAAAAATAATACCACAAGTAATGTATAAACAATCATATAATTCTTTATACCAAGATAAAAAATTCAATCAAACGCCAAATAAAATAATCTCATATTCAATCTCAGAATTATTATTCCTTGTCCTTATAGCCAAACGACCCTAAAGTTGTTTGATTCATAGCGAAGGATAGTAATTTAGGTATTGGTTATATCATAATTTTGGTATTAGTTTTACACCATATTTAATTTAATGTGGGATAACAACTTTGGAATAGCTAATCTTCGGACAACCAGTTTTTCTCCGAATCCGATAAGGGTTGTGGTGGAGTTGTAAGTACTCTTTCATCCTTAACTAAACGTCTCGGGTTCAAGCCCTTGAATATGAAGTCACTTTTGTTAAGGAGCACTTTACCCCTAATGTGGAACTTTCCGACGCGGATCCAAATTTAATCGTACCCCAATGCGGATATCTGATATCGGGTTGAAATAAAAAAAAATGTAGTTTAGGAAGGCCAAGATAAAATTTGAAATAATGCTTATTCAACTTTCAATTTTATTTATTATAGAATCAAACACACATTTTATATTATAAATCATATATTTATTTTAAATCTAATGAATGAAATATTTTTAATTTGTATTATTATTATTTAATTCTCATATTATAATTTTCACATTATTATCCCTGTATAATTTGTTTTCTAACAAAATAAGTGCACCAATGTCTTTTAATGGAAACGGAGGCATATATAACTGCATGCTTCTTTAAGACTATAATCTAAAAATTTACAATTAGCCCCTCAGTCTCTCCTCTTTTCTCCACTCTCTGCTCTACGACTCTACATCAGCGTCACCTTTCTTCTTCTTCCTCTATAAGCTTTCACAAATAGCACCATCTGTTAGTATTCCTTCTTTCAACCATAGCCCATTTTCTCAAGTTCTTTTTTGGGTCTGTCGAAGAAAGTTTTTGGCTTTTAAATCAACTGGGTTTAAGTTTTAATGGGACCCATAAGGGGATTAAAGAGGAAGAAGAAGGCAGACAAAGATGTTGACCATTATACCCTTCTTCGTTCCCCGTTATCTCAACCTTGTCCTTCAGATTGGTGGGACGACTTTTCCAAAAGGATTTCTGGTACATAACTTTCAACATTTAGTTTTCTCAGAAATTAATATTTTTGTTTATGTGCATGTATGTACTTTCTTGATTTGTGCTGTTCTGTTCATGTTGTGTTTGATGCTGCATTTTTGTTCTGTTTGGTATTTGTTGTGTTTTGCAAATTTTGGACGAGGGTCAACTTTGAGTTATGTTGAATTGATTTCTGCTCTCTTTATATTCTGGGTATTTTCCTTTCTTTGGAGAGAAATGAAGGAAAAAGATGGGGAGTGTGTTGGATTGTGTGACCGTCGAGACGAGATGTTATTTACTTACTTATTCAACATGTGGAGATTGATTCTTTTATTTATTTTTGGTTAAACACATGAAAATACGTTTGTGTTTGTTGAATGGTGACAATGAGACTTGAATCCAAGATCTCTTTGCTGTGTGATCCTTATTCTAAAAGCTTAAAGCTAATATTTTTATTTATTTATTTATTTTGGATGTAGCATGTAATTATGGGGTTCAACCGAACGCAATATTTTAGACATGTAACAAAGCTATTTATGTAAAAGATACTAAATTTCGACAAATATTAAATTTTGAATCCATAATTTCGAAGGTGTAATGGATTCAGTAGTAAAAACTTAACGATTGAACCAATTGAGTGTAAATCGTGGAGCTTGAAGCAATGTAGAAGAAGGAACAAGGGTTTGTCTTTTGTAAGTAACTGATCAAAATGTTACAGAAGTCAGGATTAATGTGAGTTTGACTTTTCTTAATGACATAATAAGGTGCTAAGTGTTAGCAAATTTTGGGAGACATGCACTAATGATGATTGGTTTTGCATTTACTTTTAGTCTTTTACCATTAGTACCATTGTCATAGCTCAAATCCATGGCATGTATTGTCTGCTTTGGTCCAACAGAGCTCATGACTTTGTTCTTTATGCCACATCAAGTCCAAAAGTGTGCATACCGGGTGAACCTGTGCTTTGTTTTATGGTACTTCACTTTCTTCTCCCTTTCGGATGTAGTATTTACCTAAGGTCTTATGCACCTATTCTTCGGAAGCTTGCCAGCCTAGAACCTCGCTAATTCCGTTCCTTGACCTGCACTCATCAGATCACCCTCTGTCATGGGCATCACAACAATTCACTATGCTCCCGATAAACTTTCCATTTCCTTCCAATTGTTTAGCTTAGTAAAACTTGTTGCAGCTTATTCTCAGTTGTTATTTATTCGGGCTTGAAGAACAGACTGCATCATATCCTGATACCATTAGAGTTATTTAGTTTGCAGCGTGCCGCGCACATGAGCATCTCTGAGAACGTCTTTATAAAAATAAAAATAAAAAGATGCTCTGAAAATGTATTTAGTTCTGTTTTCCTTGAAAAATGAAGGGAAAAATTAGATCAAGAAGATCGAAACGAGGGAACAAAACTGGCATTATAAACAAAGTAGCTTCCCTTCCCTTCTGTTACACCTGAACCATGTTTTAAGGATGGAGCTGAACTGCTGAAGAAGTACAAATCAATTCACCAAAATATCCTGCAATGGTTAATTAAAGTTCAAATCTAGTCAACCTGTCTAAGTGATTTTTGGTCCTATGGTTCTCGGCCGGTAGGGCCTTTTGTCTAGTAACTTTACACTGGAACATGCATCTGACTGAAAGTGGAATCAGTTTTTGGTCTTCCCCTTCTCTCAATCGCACTGACAGAGAAATGCATACTTATAAATGAGTACATATTGTTGTTTCTGGTGTCAATGCTTAGGTAAAGATTACCTACATAGGTTTGGCTTTACAAATGAGTAGAGTGCTGGAGATGTTCTCTGCAAAGTAAGATCTATCAAATGATATGATGTTAATTTCTTTAGGCAATAGCCTCTTCAACAGACTGTTGTAAGCTTGAGCTTAGGTGTATCAAAACTGTGAACTCAAAAGCTGTGCTTATTGATATGTTTGAAGTGTTGTGCTGCTTGATTTCTTTCTTCTGACGAGCAGTTTAATTCAGAACCGCTTTCTTTTACTTTAACCCCTTCATTTAAATGCGCAACTCTTCTTAATAGCTTAATAAGCTTGAGGATGAGCTTCCAAGCAGATACTTTTATGTTTACATGTGCTTGAGATATTTCTGCCAGACTGAACTATGATTTTGAAGAGGCTATAATAGTTCGTATGGTCTTTGATTCTGCAATGATAGCTTTTTAATGAGTGAAGATTTGTGAAGAAGAAAGTACTGAGTTCACTAGGGATGAAGAAATGGAAAGGAGACTAAAGGATGGAACAAAAGGGAGGACATTGAATTACGACTTGCAAACTTTTAATAGTTAGTTGGAATGCAAGCCTCAAGGGCAAAAAAGTTGACATATTACATACTCGTTAAAGGGTTCAATCTCAAAGGCATTGTTAACTTTTAGGAGGATAGTTCATTTCTTAGCCTTAAAGTCTTCTTTTGAAATTTCATCCGAATAGCTGAACCAAACGATCGTTATAGAGTTCTAGTCAGCTTCCAATATTTAACTATACCAGGTTGGTTCAGCTATTGGGTTGAAATTTTCAAAAGAAGACTTTCGGTATTGAGGCTAAGCAACAGGAACTAATGCTATGCTAGTGCACAGCTTAAGACTGTTGCTGCGTAAGTTTATGGACTAGTGATTTCTTTTGACTGTTTTAATCTAGCTTTGAGAACTGAAGTGAATATGGTATTTGCTTTAGATTCCGAACAATGCAATTAAGTTTGTTATATAGCAAAGAGGTAGCCATTTAGGGAGAGATTGTGGATACATGAACGTGAAAGTGCTACAAGAAATTTTCAAATACTGCACAAAGTGATGGTTATGTGTATCCTTAGCTCCTAAACTTCTGCTCTTCCAATATATAAATTATAATAGTTTTTGAAGAGAATTGTCGTCCTGTTGTAAAACAGTTTCAGGAAAAAGGCCTAAAACTTGGACCTCTTTCTTGCTGGTTGAGTTCCTAGTTAGTACTAGGTTTGGAAAAAGATGGAGTTCTTCTATCTTTATAATGAGAAAATATTCATCAGTTTAATGGCCTGTTTGCAGCAATGAAATATGACCCTCTTTCTGTTTGTCGCTTCTCAGGGACTTCAGTAAAGAAGGGAAATTCAGTTACATTTGAATCGCTGTTCAAACTTTCAAGGAAGACATTTAACTACATCTGTTCACTTGTGAAAGAAGAGATGATGGCAAAACCAACGAACTTAACTGATCTCAGCGGCAAGTTTTTGTCTCTAGATGACCGAGTTGCTGTTGCTTTGAGAAGGCTTAGTTCAGGCGACTCACTTTCAAGTGTCGGTGAATCTCTTGGAATAAACCAGTCAACTGTCTCTCAAATAACTTGGCGATTCGTGGAAGCCATGGAACACAGAGGCCTTCACCATATCCATTGGCCTTCAAATCAAGAAGATATGAAAAACATAAAATCGAAATTTGAAAATATCCAAGGCCTTCCCAATTGTTGTGGTGCCATTGACACCACACATATCATGTTTTGCCTATCGACAGACGTCCCTTCAAGTAAAATCTGGTCCGATTTGGAAAAAAATCACAGTATGCTTTTACAAGCAATTGTTGACCCTGACATGAGATTCCTTGATGTTGTCGCTGGTTGGCCTGGAAGTCTAAGCGACTCGGAGGTGCTCAAAAGCTCAAGAATTTTCACACTCACAGAAGAAGGAAAAAGGCTAAGTGGAAACAAAATTAAGCTCTCAGATGACACAGAACTGAGAGAATACATCGTTGGAGACTCGGGATTTCCCCTTTTGCCATGGCTTCTTACTCCTTATGTTGGGCGCGGACTATCTGATTATGAAGCTGATTACAATAAGCGACATTTTGCAATGAGGAAAGTAGCACAGAGAGCTTTAGCCAGGTTAAAAGATAAATGGAAAATAATACAAGGAGTAATGTGGAGGCCTGATAAGCATAAGTTACCACGGATTATTCTTGTATGCTGCTTGCTACACAATATTGTCATCGATTTAAACGATGGAGTTGACGACAAAGTGCCATTAACTCATCATCATGATCCTGATTATGGGCAACAAGTTGGTGATTCTACTGATAAATCTTCTTCAATTCAAAGAGAGAAACTTGCTCTCTACTTAGCTAACAAGCTGCAATCTTAACTATGTCCTAGGTTGTTCTTCTTACTAGTGAGATATGCTCAACCATTCTTTGTAGTTCCAAAAGCTGGCAAAATTAGTCAGTTTATGATCCCATGTAGTTTTATGTCAAGTGAAAGTACCATCTTGTGAAAAGACACCAACTATTAACAACTGTGAATTTTCATGATGTTAGTTATACTGCCCAAATTAATACAAATCCTCTGTATCCATTTTGATTTATAAGATTGGGTATTAATCTTTCCAAAGGAGAACTTTCTAAAAACCATTATATTTAGCTAGTGTTTGGCCATAGATTCCCAAATTTATTTTGAAAAATCTGATTTGGGTGAAGTTTGGTTTGAAGATGAAAATGTGTTTGGACATACGTTTTCAAAACATGTTTCTCAACTTTATTATGGAAAAACATGTATATAATTCCCAAGTTTTGGGATTTTGGCCCAAAATTAGCAATTGGGGTGATTTTGGGATTTTGCCAAAATGTGGGCAAAATTTATGGCCAAACATAAGTTTGCCAAATAAATCCCAAATTTATTTTGGCAAAACTCATGGCCAAACGGGTCCTTAGATTATAAGTATTAGATTGGGGGGGGGGGGAGGGTCAAATGGATGGGTTGGGTTGATTTGAGTGGGTCAAAATGGCTAAGTCAATAAAGGGCGGGTTATTGACCCGCCCAAAAGTTAGGCCAAGTTGGGCTAAAATTTGAGTCATAACCCAACCCGCCAAACTCTTACTAAACTTTAATTAATGTGTATTGTTTTCTTATCCGTTGTTAATAATCAAATAAGACTTTTTTTTCTTTTGTTATGGTCATGTTTAACATATAAAAAAGAAGTTTTTTAAAGATATTTTAGCAAAGTTACTCAGGGAGAAATTCAAAAATACCCAAATTTACAAGCGGTCATTCAAAAATAGCTACAGTTTCAAAAGTAATCGAAATTTAGCCACTTTTCATGTAAAGATAAATCTGAACGAAAACACTAATCAAAATCCGGAAAATACTCCAGCATAATATACTCGAATTCCAGTATAATATATATATTGGAGTTCCAACATAAGTACGTTGGAACTCCAGTATATTATACGGGAGTTATAATATATCGGTCCAGTATAATATGCTGGAAGTTCATACACAGGTGCTCCAATCTCCAGTATATTATGTTGGAACTTTCCGCGTGTTGGAGTTCTAGCATAATATGCTGGAAGTTCATACACAAGTGCACCGATCTCCAGTATATTATGCTGGAATTTTTCGTGTTGCAGTAAAATAGTGACTATTTTTGAATAAACAGTCCAAAAACTGGCTAGCCCGTGCAATTTTTACAGTTACCATAGATCAATTTGGGCTAAAATATATTAAAATTCTATTTTTCTTCTTTGTATATCTAAAATATGAAATTATAAATATAGTTGTTTAAGTTTTATTGTTGTCTCTATGCCAAAGCATATCCAAGTGTATCACAAAAATAATTCTATTGTTTGTATATCATAATGTATAACACATCAAATAATGTGTATATCAAAATGTATATTAAAACTTTATTTTTCTTTTTTGTGTATATCAAAATGTATATCAAATTTTTTACCAAAAATTTATTTTTCTTCTTTGTATATCTCAGTGTATAACACATAATTTCTTATAGATTCACACAAATATAGATTGTAGAAATACATTAATATACAAGATGAGAATTAGGACTACTTTTTCAATCAAAAACAGCTTTGTAAAGGAGTTTGAGAAAAAAACTTTGGAGAGGGTCATCTTTGTCACTTTATTATTGTATTCCGGGATTGATATAGTCCCCTGGTTGATATCTCACATGTGTGTGGTATAAAAAATAATACCACAACTAATGTATAAACAATCATATAATTCTTTATACCGAGATAAAAAAAATTCAATCAAATGCCAAGTAAAATAATCTCATATTTTATCTCAGAATTATTATCCCTGGTCCTTATAGCCAAACGAACCTAAAGTTGTTTGTTTCATAGCAAAATGCTAGTAATTTGGGATTAGTTATACTATAATTTTGATATTAGTTTTATACCATATTTAATGTGGGATAACAACTTTGGAATAGCTAATCTCGGGGCAACCGATTTTTCTCCAAATCCGACAAGGGTTGTGGTGGAGTTGTAAGTACTCCTTCATCCTTAACTAGACGTCTCGGGTTCAAGTCCTTGGATATTGAGTCACTTTTGTTAGATAGCATTTTATCCTCAATGTGGGACTTTCCGGTGCAAATCCAAATTTATTCGGACTCTAATGCGGATATCCTATATCGGGTTAAGTACTTTAGGAAGGCCAATGCATATCCAGAGTATCCAAGTGTATAACAAAAAATAATTCTATTGTTTGTATATCACAATGTATAACACATCAAATAACGTGTATACCAAAATGTATTACAACTTTATTTTTCTTTTTTGTGTATATCAATTTTTTCGGCTAAATACATAAATTGCCCATTCAAGTTGTCCACAACGGTCATTTGAACACCTTAACTTGTTATGTGACCAGATAGACACATCTGCTTGGTAGAAGTATATTCTCTTAAACCCCTTACGCTGACATGGAAAATATTGTGCGTTACACTTACATCTAAGCGCGTGAAAATCTTTAATATTAGGCTTATCTTTTTTCGGGGGTTTGGATAAAAACACAAAAACTGAATTGGGGGTTTGGATTTTCATTCAACCTTTGCAAGATCTGATTTTCAATATCCGTTCAATAATTTTCTGATCGACGAGACTATCATCGACAACAAAAAACATGAACTTCATCAGAATCAAAAGACGGGCACAAATTATCAAACTCCTCCATCTTCTCCGCCCTCCACCGCCGCAAAAATACTCCATTCCTCGCCATGACTAAAATATACTTCGGAAGAAGTGAAAAAAAAATTCTAGGGAGAAGAAGTGAGAAAACTGTGCTCTTTGTTCATATTATACAAAAGGGGTGTTGGAATGTTAGTAAAATGTCTTCTTCATATACGAACTACGATATCTTTTACTTTCTCTCTATATATATGAAAAAGAACAGAGTGTTTAAAATCAAATCCGGTGAAATCTGGTGAATCCAATTTTCACTCAATTTCATGGGTGAAAATTACCGGAAATCACTGATCACCACTCAATTTCATTCAATTTTATGTGGGATTTTGTCATCCAATTTCTTGGAAGGTGCTAGGAAATCAGTGTGAGGGGTTATTTGGGGGAGGGGGGATGGGGGGCGAGAGAGGGAGTGAGAAGGAAGAAGATGAAGAGAGGGGGTGGGTGGCTAATTAATAAAAAAAGATTTTTTTAATGTATTTAGTTTATATTTATCAAATTTTTTATTATAAACTACACATGTCATTTTTTAATTGGTTCATTTGACATGTCACTGGCGAGGCAACTCACACATATAGTCTGCCAGACTCGGGTGTTCACGAGATACATTTAATAGCCACTTGAAATGTTAAAATGAAAAAGAAATCAGTTAAGGTGTTCAAATGACCGTTATGAACAACTTGGAGGGACTGTTTATGTATTTTGCCATTTTTTATATCAAAACATATATTAATTTTTTTTTTTTTTGTATATCTCAGTGTATAACACATAATTTCTTATGGATTCACACAAATATAGATGGTAGAAATACATTAATATACAAGATGAGAATTAGGACTATTTTTTCAATCAAAAACGAAAGAAAAACGCGGAGGAAAAAAGAAGAAGAGAGGATAAATCTACCCATCGAAAAAGATTGACCCCAAATGTATGATACATGTGCATATACGTGTAAGTATATATCTCCATTTTTTAATAACAAAAAATAATTCTGCATTTTGTTTGTTTGCAATCTGATTTGTCTATTCAATAATGAATTTCAAGTTCATAGCAAAAAGATTGATGAGAGAGTGTTTTTGAAATTGCAGTCGTCGAAGGAGGTTAGCGTTTGGTGCTCTTTTTTTCTTGCGGAAACCAGATGCAATTGAGTCATGGGAGAGAATAAATTGAGAAGTAGGGTTTTCTAAAATTTGTCTGTATAATTCTTCTTTTTTTTTTTGGAAATTTTACCTCCTATAGAAAATATTTACACCTTATTTTTTATTTTAAATAAATATC
The DNA here is from genome assembly GCF_000393655.2 of Nicotiana sylvestris. Lineage (NCBI taxonomy): Eukaryota > Viridiplantae > Streptophyta > Magnoliopsida > Solanales > Solanaceae > Nicotiana > Nicotiana sylvestris. The sequence continues at coordinate 56,434 of NW_027184344.1, read as the reverse complement.
TTTTTAAAAAATTATTTTCTATAACTACCTTTTAGGTTTTATAGCAAATTATTTATTTATGGTCACTTCCTATCTTTAAGCCTTTAAATACGTTGTCAAATATTTTTCTCTCTCCTACTTTCTATTCTTTCTTTCACACTAACACCGTATATTATACAACTTTGCTAAATCCACGATGTCTCTCCACTATCTCTCTCCCAACCTAGTATCTTCCTTACGAATACAACCACCATTATCAACTGGGAATGTTGTCTTGTAACATACTGGCGACCTCCTTGAAATGCCAGAGATAGAGTAAAGATCGAGCTTTTAACTCGAGTGCTAACTCAAAACGAGGGGATAGAGAAAGTGCAGCGTCGAGAAGGTTAACGGTCGAAGCAATCTCGTTGGGCTCTTGTGTTGCTTCTTCTACAGAGCTCTGACGCACACAAAAATGCCTTGATGAAAATATTGAGCGAAGCTTATTTGCCCAGCAACATAACTGGGGGCGAAATGGAAAATATGGTAGGACAAATACTGGAAAGCCACAAAATCACCTCCACGAAGATGAACTGCCACCGGAAGGACTGAGTCACAACATGGCCCTACATATCACCGTGCAATGCGAGGATTACTTCATCACTAGAGTCTTGATCGATGGAGGCTCCAACCTCAACATCTGTCCATTGATAACTCTCAGAACATTGGGAAAGAGCCTGCACGAGATCAAAGATGGGTCCATCAATGTCAAAGCCTTCGATGGGTCCCAAAGGTCTACTATCGGAGAGATCAGCCTATGCTTGCAAATGGGGCCAACTTGGTTCGACGTTGACTTTCAAGTGATAGATGTCCCAGCATCCTACAATTTGTTGTTGGAACGACCATGGATCTATGCCGCTGGAGCTGTAGCATCGACCCTGCATCAGGCAGGGAAGTTCGAATGGAATCACCAAGAGGTGATCATTCATGGCGATGGTAGCAACCCCATATATAGTCGCCAGACCATCCCGATGATTGGAGGCAGAAGGAGAATAGGCGGAGAAACCTACCACCACATTGAAAGAGTCAACGTTGTAGACAAAGATAAATGGTGGGCTAACAAGATTGAAAGTTGCATCTTTGATGTATTTTGTCGACAATCTGTAAAAAAAATGTTAGTAATTATTAAAACATGAATATATATGTATTCAAATATATCCGCAGTATGTATTCATATGTATTCAAAATATATATGCAATATGTATTCAACAGTTTACTAAAAATAATCCTTTAGTAAACTATGGAATGTATTCATCAGATGTATATATGCATTCAAATATATCTACAATATGTATTCATATGTATTGCACTATATATTAAGCATTGTGTATTCAGCAGATTGTAGTGTATATATACTGAAGTTTATATTCATATGTATTCAAATATATCTACAGTATGTATTCATATGTATTCCATTATATATTAAGCATTATGTATTCATATGTATTCAGTAGATTGTAGTGTATATATACTGCAGTTTGTATTCATATGTATTCAAACATATTTACAGTATGTATGGTTAACTTGCCATATGTAAAATTGAATTATACCGATTGTTGTATATAATTGTATGAATTTTGAATTTTATTTAGTAAATAGAACTTCCACGAATGATAGCAACAAAGAAAGGCAAAATTGAATTTCTAGAGATTACTTTATTTTGGAGTATTTTCGGCTGAGAATATTCTATAACTGGAAATACAAATTATGCATGTTATAATTGAGATAGTTGAGTTATATTAGGAGTCTATCGCGTTAATTGATTCACTTACCGTTTTTAAACAGCTGAAAGGACCCTTTTTTCCGCAGATTTACTGTATTCACGAATACAACTCACGAATACAGTCGAATACATTCTCTGTTTAGCTGGACTCCCTTGTTTTCCGTCTAGTTTTGCTACTATATTCATGAATACAGTAGCAAAATTACATCGAATACAGTCTATAACAACTGAAAACATAGCTATAGGAAGTAATTTAGTAAATGATAGCTATAGCAAGCTAATAACTCCTAAACAATAGTGGTTTGTGAAAATTTCTCCTTTTTTCGGGCTGTTTTTGCCAAACCTAATCTAAAGCTAAAAATTTGCCAATTCATATTATATGTTGTCATACTGTGCCAATTAGGTGGAGTCGTGTTTAATAATTTTTCGTAAAAATTGCACGGGGCGCCTTATTTGATCGCCTCCATTTAACCTATACCCATTTTTTTTTAAACTTTTAACTTGTGCCCACTTTTTAAACAACCTCAGCTCCATTTCTCCTCCTCCTTCTCCTCAAAGTTATATCCGCCTCTTCTTTCTCAAACTTCTCCTTCTCCCTTTTCTGCAAAAGTAAGGTATCAAACAGATCGCATGAGGTTATAGATAATCCTTAATAAAAAGGACTAAGAGATAGCAACAAAGATCCGAGTTGATATACAGTGTTGCACCATTTCTAGCTAGAGAATGATACACGAGATATTTGCAGTAGTTGTGTTAGTTGGATATGAGACGAAGGAGATTGCAGATTATGCTATGAAGCTTTTCTCTAGTTCAGTGGCACTCTACAGTAGAACATAAAATTCTGCTATTTTGTAACGACCCGACCGGTCGCTTTGAGTTTTTGCATTTCACCCGCCAGTTCTCGGGCATGACTTGCCCCGTGTGGTGTATTATAACTTATGTAAATCATTTGTGTTGGGCTTCAGGTTAATCGGAATGAATTTGGAAGAACAGTCTCAGTTGAAAGCTTAAAATTTGAAAGGTTTGACCAGAATTTGACTTATGTATATTTGATCTCGGATGAGAATTTTTATGATTTGGTTAGCTCTGTTAGGTTATGTGGGACTTAGGAACGTGATCGGAATGCATTTTGGAAGTCCGTGGAAGGTTTAGGCTTAGATTGGCGAAATAGAGATTTCGGCGATTTCTGGTTGATAGGTGAGATTTTAATATAAAGGTCGGAATGAAATTCCGAGAGTTGTAGTAGCTTTGTTGTATCTTTTGGGATGTGTGTGAAAAATTTCAGGTCATTCGGACGAGATTTGGTAAATCTTTTGATCGAAAGCATAATTTAAGAGTTCTTGGAGTTCTTAGGCTTGAATCCTATGTTAAATTGATGATTTGATGTTGTTGTAAACGTTCCGAAGTGTTGAACAAGTTTGGAAGATATCATGTGATGTGTTGGTACAATTAGTTTGAAGTTTTGGGGGTCCCGGATAGGTTCCAAGATGTTTTAGGCCGAAAATCATAGCTGTAGCAGGTCCAGGAGGGTTGCAGGCCCCGGAACTCACCCACGTGGTCCGCACAAAAATGAGTGCGCCCGCAGTGAGTGCTGTGTGGACCGCATAAAAGCAGGCGCAGCCGTGGTAGGTGTCGCGCAGACCGCACAAAAGGGGGCGCGCGGCCGCGGTGAAGAACCTTCCTGCTGGTCCAACTTTGGAAGCTCATGTCTTTTGATATACAAGGAATTTTGAGGTAATTCAAAAACGAAAGTTGTATCCCTTCGTGTCTAGTTTCTAGAAATGTAAAGATATCACAATTTGGACATCTGTAGTAAAAGTTATGGTCAAAATACTAAAGCCTATCACTGCAGAGGGAGGTGTAAGCACGTGATTTTTACCCAATATGAGAATTACTCCCAAAAAATTCAAAAATAAAATGATTTTTCTTTGATGTGCAATTTTGTGATATTTTGTGATATTTTGAATAATTATTTGTATTTGTCTGTGCATGTTTATTTGCTAAATTAATAAAAAATACAAAAATATGTCGCATTTTGTATGTAGGATTTAATTCTACAATTGTTAGTGATTAAATTTGTTTTACAAAAATTAAAAATTACAAAAATAGGCATCGTTTGCATTTTTAGCATTTAATGTCCAAATATACAATTTTATGCTTAATTAATACTTAATTGTGCGTTAATTGTTATTGAGAGTTAATTTGCGCTTTTATAACTTAATTTAGTTCTTAATAATAGTTTAAGTATTTTTATAATTTAGTTTTAGAGAAATAAAAGAAGAAAAGAGAGCGAAAATATAAAGAAAGTCGGAATTGGGCCTCTTCTTCGATTTCAAGCCATAGGCCCAAAAAATGGCCCAATCTTCCCTACGACCCAGTCCATTTCGAACTGGGTCGACCCAGTCCATAACCCAACATCCTATTATCTTACAAACAACACAAAACAAAAAAAAAAGAGAACCAATCCGCCCCCCCCCTTTCTTCTCTTTCTCTCTTTTCATCATCTTCCCCAAGCTAAAAAAACACAACCATGGCTGCCCCCTTACACCCCAACCATGGCTTCCCCTCCATCTTCACGTCTTCATCTTTTCCGTCGACGTCGTCCATGGTTTCTCCGTTGCTTCATCTTCTTCGTCAAACCTCCGTTGTGCGCACTGCTGCCCATTTCTGCTCCTCGCTGCTTCTGCCGGTGCGTCGTCTTCCCGTCATCCTCCTCGACGGACTGCCGCTGCCATGGTCGACCAGCTGCTGCTGCTTCTGTCTCAACCAAACAACCAAACGAACACAGCCATGGACGAGCTTCGTCGTCGACCATGTCGTCGTCCATGGCTGTCCGCGCTGTGCTGCTGCCTGTCGCCGCCGTTGCTGCTGTCTTGACGTCGTGCTGCTGCTGCTCGTCGCAGCAGGTGTTGGACGGACTGCTGCTGCTGCTCGTCGCGGCAGTAGCTACGGGCTGCTTCATCTTCTCTTCGTCTTCGTCGTCATTTGTTCGAGCTTTGGTCGAGGCTCGGACAGATTTGTTTACAATCAAAGTTCTTCGTTGATTCATCTCCGGTTAGTTGTTTTTGAGTTTTATTTTGTCCATATTTCGTTTTTATATTTCTAAAAGTTAAAATCGTTAAATATTTGATTCTTGTTTTGTTCGTTGTTTATCGTTGAAATCATTTTTTCTAGTTTGTTCATGTTCATGTGCTTTGTTAAAATTAATTTTCAGATTTCAAAATAGAAGTTTAATTAGTTGTTTTCATATTCATTTCATGTTTGTATTATTGTTTAAGTGAATATTTGTTAGTTTGTTGTTTGTTAGATTCAAATTGAAATTTAATTAACTATTTCTTCAATTTGTTTCATGTGTTTATGTATTGTTAGAAATTGTTAGTATTGTTAAGTTCAAGTTTAAGTTCATAATTGTTTCTTCGTCGATCTTGTTATTTGTTTAAAGAATTTAGTTGTGTTAAAGGAATATATTGATTTAATCGTTTAATCCGTCATGTTTGTTGTGTTAAAATAGATTCATTCATGTTCATGTTTGGATGATCTTGAATCCGAATTTTGTATAGTTTGATTTCTTGTTTACCATTTATGATTATTTCTTGAATTGTTCTCATAATCTTGTTTAAAGTTTAATATAAGAATTGTTTGTTGTAATGTTGTTAGAGTTGATTTTAAGTTCAATATTATTGAATTTAGGAATCTAAATATACTTGTTTGATTGTTGTTGTTGTTTAAATCCGAAAAATAGGTTTGTTGTTGCCAAAAATATTGTTCAATCAAATTTTAGTTGTTCTTGGTTGTTCAATTTGTGTTCATGTGATTTGTTGTTGAAATGTTGTTAAAATCATGTTCATGTGATATTGTTGTTATGATGTTCATCCGTGTTCATATTGTTGTTTGAACATTGTTAGAAATTGATCATATTGTCTATATTTTGGTTAAGTTTGATTAATTGATGTGTTATAGCTGATGGGTAGTTTGGTAAATTTGTAATACGTTCAGGGGTAGTTTGGTAATTTCAGTAAGGTCGGAAGGGGTAGTTTAGGAATTGTACATTTTGTAATTGTTTATTTGAAGCATGGGGGACAAAATGAAATGGGGTGGTTGTGATATGATTATTTAATATAAAGGGGGGACAAGATTTAATTTAAAGGGGAATCTTGCATTATTTTAAATGAAGCATGGGGGACAAAATGAAATGGGGTGGTGTGATATGTTTATTTAATATAATGGGGATGAGTGGAAAGATAATGGGTTGGGTAGAGAAAAAGTATGGATTTTAATTAATTGAAAGGTTTATGAGATGGGTTATAAAAGAGAAGTCTTGAAATCAGATAGAGGGGACACAGACAGAAAAAAGAGAGATTAGAGAAAAAAAGGAGCTGAACATTTATTCCGAAAAAACATTGAAACTCTCAAGAAAAGAAAAACATACAAAGAAAAAATAAAAAAAAAGTTGAAAATTAGAAGAGAAAGTAGTACACACCTGATAAATATTCTGGTATACAGGTGTAGAAATTAAGGGTTAAAGATTAACTAGCCTTTCAAAAATCTGAAAATTTCCCTTGGTTTCTGTCCGTTATTTTCGGCATTCCTGGATTTTATTTTGAATTTTTCAAAGCTGTCACTGGGATTTTCGTTGACTGGTTATTGCTGGTTATTGTTGCTGTTGCTGTGTTACGTATTACGTTGCTGACTTTCTTCTTCTTATATTGACAATATCAGGTACACAACTGTAATTTTGGCATTTTGTAAGCTGAAATGAAGAATGGAGTGTTAAATTTTTAATTTAGTTTAATTTAATTTTTTGTATTGTATTTAGGTTATTCATGTATTATTATTCTGTAAATCACTGTCATTTGGCATAACTAGGCATATTATAGCGACATATTAAATAACGCCTTAACCAGATTATTAGGAAATATATTTAAGCCTGATTATTAATTAAAACTGTTTAATAAAAAAAATAGAAGAAATAACGTAAAAAATGGCGTTATTGAATCAGTTTGGCAAAAATTAACTAAGTTCCTTATTCATAAGGTTTTTCGTCAACGATAAGTTAATCGGAATCATGTAGTCAATTTCAGTTAAAACATGAATTAGTTTGCGAACAAGTATTAGGACATGATGTGAATTAAAACAAAGTTAGTTAAGGTTAAATTGTTTAAATTTTTTAGAAATATGGTTTAGTAATCAAGTTTTTTTTCTTTCTTTCAATTTTCAGTATTTGTAAATAATTAGTTTCAATAAGCTTAAGTCTTACTAACAATTTGAATTTTAATCCAACTATGGGATAATTAGTTTTTTTTTATTTTTTTATTTTATTTTTCGACAATTCCATGTTGTATTTATGATTATAATTTTTATTACTTTCTGTTAATATTTGTTTTTCTCTTCTATTTAATATGTTATTTTCAAGAATGTAGATATTGATTTTATATTTATAGACAAACTTAGTAATAATAAAAAGGTAGTCATTAAAGGATATTCTTAAAATAAGGAAGGATTTCGCTAAAAATAAATAGATGTAAATAATACAAATTTACAGGATTCTCCAATCTCATTTATTTATTTAATTATTTTAAAAAAAATTACTTAGAATTTGGGATGGATTGTTTAGTGAATTTCACTTCCTTCCTCAAAGATAATGACGCGCTAGACTCTTTAGGCGCGATTTGATTAATTTTACCTTCTTAAACTCGGATGCGCATTTCATGCGACCCAAATCGAAATCCTAAAACATTGAATAAAAATGTGTTCCGGATTGCGGGTGCATTTCATGTGACGTAATCCAAAGACATGTTTTAAACGATGTTCACAATTTTATTTTATTTTTTAAAAAAAAAATTAATAATAAAGTGGTATAAAGTTAAGATTGGCACATCGGTTCATAATTTTATTAAAATCAGATAAATAAGTTAAATATGACAATTGAGCGACCGTGCTAGAACCACGGAACTCGGGAATGCCTAACACCTTCCCCGGGTTAACAGAATTCCTTATCCGGATTTCTGGTACGCAGACTGTAACATGGAGTCATTCTTTTCCTCGATTCGGGATTAAAATTGGTGACTTGGGACACCCTAAATCTCCCAAGTGGAGACTCTGAAATAAATAAACCAATCCCGTTTCGATTGTCCTTTAATTGGAAAAACTCCCTTGCACCCTCGCGGGTGCGGAAAAAGGAGGTGTGATAGCTCTGGCGACTCTGCTGGGGAACGAGGACCCAGAATCTCTGGTTCAGGGTTCAGAATTCGAGCTTGGAATAATTGTTGTATTTGGCTTCGTTTGATTTTGTTACATGATCTGTGCTTAATGTGCTAATTAACTGCTTTTACCGCTTTGATCTTATGTGAACTGTATATAAGCTGTGCCGAAACCCATCTCCTCTCTGAGTCTTCTAAATCATGAAGAAGGGTGCACTTCGTGTGACTTCTTTTCTGTATAGTGTCTAAATTCCCAATTTAGAACGAGGTTGGATAAGTTGCAAAGCCGGTGAAACTTCTGTATTCCCGGTACGCTGCCTCCCCCTCGGCTCGAGCTGTCCGCTCGGGTAAGCCAGGTCTAGAACAAACACCCAAGTTCTGAACCTAGAATAACTCAGTTTCATGCCGGATCCCTAATAGGAACGCTTATTTGCATCATGTGCATTTTGACTTAGGGGACTCAACACAGGGGTTGAGTCCGTCTAGGGCTAGCAACCTGAAATAAAGACCATCCTGATGCATCTTATTTGTTTTATGTGCATTTATTTGCTCGGTCTTGCATGTTGACCGGCTTCTGAGTCTCGGGAGTGTAAAATAATAATAATAATAATAATTTAAAATAAAATAAAATAAAAATAGCAAGTGGAGAGTTAGATGATTAATTTAGAAAAATCAGTGTCCAAGTACTGTCGAAATGCTGCCGAAATTTTGAAAGAAAAAAACATATATATTTTTACTTTTAGAATTGTTTGTTTGCCTAGAAAGCAGAAAGTGTGTAGGAATAAGTCTTTTATTTTAATTTGCAAAAAAAAAATATATTTCCTTTTAATCTCAAAATCCCAATTATTTGTTTAAAAGATATTCAAAATAAAATTCAAAAATATTTTTTTCTGTAGTATTTCTTTCATAAATTCAGAATATTAGTTCAAAAATATTTCCTTTCTCCTTAAAAGTTTTTTCAAAAAAAAAAAATTAAAATCCAAAAAATATTTCTTTAGAATATAGATAGTTTTTAAGTCAAATAAAAGTTTTTCCTTCTTTAATCACTATAATAAATGTGCAGGATGAGCACAAGTCAAAATGAACCATTCTCAGTGTGTAGCGAGGTCCCTTTGCAACTCCACATGTGGTGGAATGATATGGGAAAGGATAGTATAAAGATAGTGGAAAGAGTTTTGGGAGGTTTTGTCGATCTGTTGAATATCAAGCCAAGGACAGATATCATCGAGGCTCTAATACCGTTCTGGGACCCAACACGCAACGTGTTTCGTTTTGCTGACTTTGAACTTTCACCTACACTAGAGGAAGTCGCCGGATATGCGGGGTTGAATGGGAAACTAAGAGGGCAGTATTTACTTTCACCAAGACCAGTATCTCCGCACGCGTTCTTGGATTTGCTAAGCATTAGTCGGAAGGTGCAGAATGATGATTTGTCGAAGGGATGTTGTACTCTCCAATTCTTGTATCAACGGTACGGAATTCCTCAGGGTTTGGAAGAACCAAACCTCGGATTAATTCACACTGGGAACAGAATCAAGTGGGAAGCAAGACGTACTTTGGCATTTGTCACAGCATTTCTGGGAGTTATGGTCTGTCCCCGCAAAGATAAAAAAATAGAGATAGGCCTTGTAGGGATGGCCGATGTTGCAATCAAAAGAACCGACAGTATTGTGGTTCCTTTGATTTTGTCCGAAATCTACCGAGCTTTAACTATATGCCGAGAAGGAGGCAAGTTCTTTCAGGGATGCAATCTGTTACTCCAGCTGTGTATGCAAGAACACCTCCATCACCGAGTGGGATACATGAACCACGGGTTGACTGAGAAAAACTGCATTAGCGGCTTTGAGAAACGAATGACAGGCGTCATATTTCCCGAAGGCGTCGAAGCATGGCTTGCACAATTGAGGTCAACAACAGCCGACCAAGTTGAATGGGCATTTGGGTGGTTGAATGATACTGAGGTAATATACATGGCGGCCGAGGAATGTCATGTTCTTTTGATGGGACTTCGTAGCATCCAACCATATGCTCCTCATCGGGTACTGCGCCAACTAGGAAGATTTCAGGTAATTCCCACTGATGAGGATCTAAGCAAGCACGCCATTGAGTTGAGTCCAGGAGTCGTGTTCCCCGAAGGAAAAATTAGAAAGTTGTGGCACGAATGTAGATTCCTTGAACCCAAGACTATGGTTCGAGAGCTGGCTAAGGGTGAGGTAGACCCAAAATACGATGTTTGGTTCGGGAAAAGGTTTCAGATTCGTCAGAGGCCTGCCAAGAGAGCTCACGTACAACAATTTACGGATGATTCGCAGGAACAGTGGGGCTGGTTAGTAAGAGAGGAAGGCTACCGGGTTGAAATCGGGAAGCTGAAGCGACAAATTGAAAGGCAAATGTTTGAAAACAATGTTCAAGTAGCCTCAGAGCAGGGTGAGAAGAACAAATTAGCCAAAGAAAACCAGGCACTGAAAGCCCGAATTCGCCAAGTCGGTAAGAGTGATAGCGACCGACAGAAACGTCGTTCTGATGAAAGGTTGATAGCGGAATTGAGAAATCAAGTCAGCCAAAGCCGAGAAGACTTGGAGAGATCCCAGGCTTGTATAACAAGAATGCGGGTCAGGTGGGCCACAGTTACAACATCACGGAGAGAGCACCTATGGCAAGTAAAAAGGGACTACGAAATGAGTGTTGCGACATTGAGAGAGATAAACTCCATTCTCAATAATCGGGTCCTCAAACAAGCCCGGGATGCTAGAATAGATAGAGAACGCTGCTATGAGTCGATAGCCCGGATGGAAGAACAAATGGAGAGGTTCCAAGAGCAGCTCATTGACAATACTCGAATGTTGGGACTAAAGAATCAACGGATAGAACAGCTGTGCATAGAGAGGGATAGAATCAGGGGTATGATCAATGATATAGGGCGCTATATCACCACGAAGTGCCTAACATGTGAAGAGATGCCTCGTGATATCCTTTTTGCCTCAGTCATGGGTTATGTCCATCAGATCATGGAGGAACTAAAAAGCTTGCAAAGAAGCCTGGCCCCCAAGCCCGCGGAAAGGCCGAATGATGCCTCGCGGACACCAAAATTCAAAGCTTTAATGTATCCCTAGTTCAATCTTGCACTTGTTTGTTTTTCGAGTCTGTTGTTTACCCATATGTTTTTTTTTTCTTCAAACATTCTCAAAAAAAAAAACATATATATATATATATATATATTTTTCTTTTTTGTGATGGCTTTTAATAGCATTATTTTGAGTAAAAAAATAATAATAAAAAAAACTTTGGTCTTTTGGCACGAACTACGCTTGGTCTGATTCGTGCGGGGTCACGATACGTAGGCAATCTCTATAGGATTCGACCGTAATTAAAAAAAAAAAGAGAATATATATTTGTCAGAGCAAAAATAAGCCGGGATGATGCATGCGGTCAGAGCAAAAGCATGTTAGAAATGATTAACTGCCTAGGAGCATTGCATCCCCCTAACGTGCAATTACAATATCTGTTAAGACTCTAACACTGACAAGTTTGTTGTTTTTCCAATCAATATCAGTTAGTTGTTAGAGCGTACTGGCACCGTACCATTATCAAACAAGATCAAAAGGTCCTATACCAGAAAGCATGACTGGGTCAGACAACAGCGTTGAGTCAGAAAAAACGGCCAATCAGATGCTGAAGGAAGCCCTGGAGAAAATGGAAAAAATGAGGCTAGAAATGAATGAAATGCAGATAGCCTTAGCTAGAGCCCAGAAGGGGCAAGAACTACCCGTTACTCCTACCCTCCAACCAGTACACACGCCGGAATACCCCTCTCCCGGTCCTTCAACAAGTTTCCCAAGCCATCACTATTATCAGGGAAGAGAGGCTTATGATTCCCAAGCTCCACCTCCCACTCAAAACCCTCCTCCACCAAATGTTCCCGTCTTTGTGGCACCTCCCCCAGCTCCACTACATAGATCATCCAGTGAGCCGCTATTCCAAGTTCACGACACCCAATATTACCCTCCCAAACCCACTTTCAAAGCGCCTGAGCCATATACCTCCTCTCCCCATTTTGAAATCCCGGGAGAAGTTGATAAACCGGTTAAGAATGCAGAACAAGAGGAGGTGATTCGTAAAGTCAAAATCCTGGAGCAATCCTTCAGGAACATGCATGGTTTAGGAAACCAAGTTAGTGTCGCATACAAAGATTTGTGCCCTTTTCCTGATGTACAGTTGCCTGCGGGGTTTAAAATGCCTAAGTTTGACTTATATGAGGGGCACGGTGACCCAGTAGCCCATCTGCGTGGTTTCTGTAGCAAGATGAGAGGGGCTGGGGGAAAAGATGAGTTGTTGATAACATATTTCGGGCAAAGCCTGAGCGGGTCAGCGCTAGAATGGTACACGAGGCAAGACCCCGGCCGATGGTATTCATGGGATGATTTGGCCCAAGCATTCATCGGCCATTTTCAATATAACCTCGAAATAGTCCCTGATCGTCTGTCATTGTTGAAACTAGAAAAGAAGCCTGGGGAGAGTTTTAGAGAGTTTGGTTTCCGCTGGAGGGAACAAGCTGCAAGGGTTGATCCTCCTATGCGGGAGAGTGAGATGGTAGATTACTTCTTGCAAACATTGGAACCTACCTATTTTGGTCATCTAGTGACATCTGTCGGGAAGTCGTTTAATGAAGTGGTAAAGATGGGAGCCATGATTGAAGAAGGATTGAAATCTAACAAGATCTTGAGCTACTCGGCGTTGAAAGCAACCACCCAGGCCATCCAAAGCGGTACTGGTGGTGTGCTGGGGAAGAAGAAGAAAGAAGAAGTTGCGGCAGTTGAAGCTAATGTTTGGTCCAAGCACAATAACCGTCCACTCTACTACAACCAACCCAGACCCCATCACCCAAACTATCAATATACCCCATATGGTCCACCGCAACACTATTATCCACCACCAGAACCACAATTTTCTATTCACCACGCCCAGACCTACACTCAACCCCCAGTGCACTCGCAATGGCGTACACCAAGTCCCCAAAATACACAGCCACACCCACAAAACACCTATCCACCTCCCAGGGCTAACAGACCAGGAACCAGCTTCCGCCCAAACCAAGCTTTTAGAAATGAGAAGGCCCCAAACAAAAAAACATTTACTCCGCTGGGAGAATCTTACACTTCTCTTTTCCACAGATTGAAACAGTTGGGGATGCTGACCCCAGTTGAATCCAAAGCACCAAATCCTCTTCCCAGAAACCTGGACCACTCTGTTAGCTGCGAGTATTGCTCAGGGATGCCGGGGCACAATACTGAAAAATGTTGGAAGTTGAAAAACGCAATCCAAGAGCTCATTGATAATCGTCGTATTGAGGTACAGGCTCCAGAGGCCCCGAACATCAATCAAAATCCGTTACCAGCGCATTATGAGGCCAACATGATCGAACTGATACATAAGGGGGCAGAGCCTAAGAAACCTTCGCAGGTGGTTATGGTGATTCGTTCTACGGAAACCAAAGAAAAGACAGTGAGTGCAAGGCCAGTGGTTCAGTTAAAAGCAGTAGAAGACAAGCCAGTGCTAGTAATGGGAAAGGGACCGTTTGTGGCCGAGAAAAAGCAGGAGCCAGTCAAGATAGTGGTACCAAGGTCAGTATCCACGCCCGTGGTGGTTGTGAAGGGAGTCTATGTAGAGCCGGTTGTCATAAAACCGGTAGTCCAGTTACCCATGGTTGATAGCAAAGCCGTACCCTGGAAATATGACAAAGTAGTGGTGACATACAAAGGAAAGGAAATTGAGGAAGAAAGTTGTGAAGCACAGGGACTGACCCGGTCAGGACGTTGTTTCGCCCCTGAAGAGTTGAGAAAAGCTAAGGGCGCAAAAGACAATCCAGTGCCAGTTAAAAAAGCTGTAACGGAAGAGGAAGCAGAAGAGTTTCTGAAAAAGATGAAAGGACAAGATTATTCCATTGTTGATCAACTGAGAAAAACACCGGCCCAAATCTCGTTGTTGTCATTATTAATTCACTCTGATGAGCATTGCCGAGCTTTAATGAAGATATTGAATGAGGCTCATGTGCCTGACAAAATCTCAGTAAACCATTTAGAGACAATTGCCAACAAGATCTTTGAAGTGAACAGGATAGCATTTTCTGATGATGAATTGCCTATGGAAGGCACAGAACACAACAAGGCTCTCTATTTGACGGTCAAATGTGAAGGTTCAATGGTTACTCGGGCACTAATCGATAACGGGTCGAGCGCTAATATTTGCACGTTATCCACATTGAACAAGTTAAAGATTGATGAGGATAGAATCCGCAAAAATAGCATTTGTGTTCGAGGGTTCGATGGAGGGGGAACAAACACAGTAGGGGATATTGTACTCGAATTGACTATTGGCCCAGTCGAGTTCACGATGGAATTTCAGGTGTTGGATGCTGCAGTATCCTATAATCTTTTGTTGGGTCGACCGTGGATTCATGCGGCAAAAGCCGTGCCCTCCACACTGCACCAAATGATCAAATTCGAGTGGGACAGACAAGAAATTGTGTTACATGGGGAAGATCCCACATGCGCCGTGAATGATGCCATTATACCCTTTATAGAGACCGAAGATGATAAGGGGCCATGGGTGTATCAGATTCTCGACACGGTTCCGGTGAGCAGGTTGCCTGAGGGTAAAAGTATGCCATGTCCCAGGGTGTCAGCTACGACCGTCATGGTAGTATCAGAAATGTTGAATAACGGGTTCGTGCCCGGGAAGGGTTTGGGGGTTGAACTGCAGGGCATTACTCAACCTGTGTCTTTGCCCAAAAATCTGGACACATTCGGGTTAGGGTTCAAACCAACAGCGGCAGATGTCAGAAAGGCCCGTAAATTGAAGAAGAAAGCTTGGGTGCTCCCTAAACCAATTCCTCGATTGTCCAGGTCATTCGTTAGGCCGAATATCAAGAAACAGTCATTGGCAAAGATATCGGGTTCGTTAGTTGAGGCGGATGGGAATTTGGATAAGGTGTTTGAGAAAGTATTTGCTGAAGTAAACATGGTTGAGGCCGGGGAAGGGTCAAGCAGAGCAGACATACAGTACATCGGACCACGTGCTAACATCAGCAATTGGGAAGCTACTCCTCTTCCAGTTCGGAGGGAGTCGTGGTAGTGGGTTTTGTTTTCCTTTTGTCACCTGGATTATTCCAGGGTTTGTAATCCAGTTGTTATGTTCCGTCCGTTTGGATGAGTTAAAACCTTGTTGTCTTTACGTTTAATGAAATGCAATTTTCTTCGTCCCTAATTCTCTTTCCATTTTCTTTTCTTTTCTTTGTACAGTTCTTTTTATGCTGATATCAATGACATGACATGCATGAGGAATCTTCGGCCCAGTTTTAAAAGCCAATCTAGTTCAGAAGTAATAATACAAGAGATCGAGTGTGATGATGGGATGGATTGTAATAATGATGAAGCTTATGAGGAAATTAGTAAAGAATTAAGTCACTTTGAAGAAAAACCCAAACCTAACCTAAATGACACAGAAGCAGTTAATCTAGGGGACCAAGACAATGTACGGGAAACTAAAATAAGTGTTCATTTGGAGCCACAACTCAAGGAGGAGATAATTAAAGTATTGCATGAGTACAAAGACGTTTTTGCATGGTCATATGATGATATGCCGGGTCTAAGCACCGATTTGGTGGTTCATAAATTGCCCACTGATCCAGCACTCCTCCCTGTCAAGCAGAAGTTGAGAAAGTTCAAAACAGACATAAGTGTGAAGATCAAAGAAGAGATCACCAAGCAGTTTGAGGCAAGGGTCATTCAGGTTACACGGTACCCCACTTGGTTAGCCAATGTCGTGCCTGTGCCAAAGAAAGATGGCAAGACCAGGGTGTGCGTCGATTATCGAGACCTTAACAAAGCAAGCCCAAAAGATAATTTCCCACTGCCCAACATCCATATACTGATCGACAATTGTGCCAAACATGATATTGGCTCTTTTGTGGATTGTTATGCGGGTTATCATCAGATTCTAATGGATAAGGAAGATGCAGAAAAGACGGCATTCATCACGCCGTGGGGAACGTATTGTTATCGGGTCATGCCGTTTGGTTTGAAAAATGCTGGGGCAACTTATATGAGGGCCATGACAACTATCTTCCATGATATGATACATAAAGAAATCGAGGTATACGTGGATGATGTGATCGTGAAGTCTAGACAGCAATCTGACCATGTCAGAGATTTGAGAAAATTCTTTCAAAGGCTTCTCAAGTACAATCTTAAGCTCAATCCTGCGAAATGTGCTTTCGGGGTGCCATCTGGGAAGTTGTTGGGATTCATAGTTAGCCGGAGAGGTATTGAATTAGACCCGTCAAAGATCAAAGCTATTCAGGAATTGCCACCTCCAAGAAACAAAACCGAGGTGATGAGTTTGTTGGGAAGACTGAACTATATCAGCAGGTTCATTGCTCAGCTCACGGCAACATGTGAACCAATTTTCAAATTGTTAAAGAAAGATGCCACGGTCAAATGGACTGATGAATGCTAGGAGGCTTTTGATAAGATAAAGGGGTATTTGTCAAACCCACCTGTGTTGGTCCCACCAGAACTAGAGAGGCCTTTGATTCTGTATCTGACAGTTATGGACAGTTCATTCGGCTGTGTACTGGGGCAACATGATGTTACGGGCAGAAAGGAGCAGGCTATCTACTATCTCAGTAAGAAGTTCACATCTTACGAGGTCAAGTATACTCATCTGGAAAGGACATGTTGTGCCCTAACTTGGGTGGCACAGAAATTGAAACATTACTTGTCATCTTACACCACTTACCTTATATCTCGCTTGGACCCGTTGAAGTATATTTTCCAGAAACCCATGCCCACAGGAAGGCTTGCAAAGTGGCAGATCTTACTTACAGAGTTCGACATTGTCTATGTGACACGGACTGCCATGAAAGCACAGGCATTAGCCGATCACTTGGCTGAGAACCCCGTTGATGAAGATTATGAGCCTTTGAAAACTTATTTCCCTGATGAAGAGATAATGCACATTGAAGAATTAGAACAAGCTGAGAAGTCGGGATGGAAACTTTTCTTTGATGGGGCTGCAAATATGAAGGGTGTGGGAATAGGAGCAGTACTTATTTCGGAAACAGGTCAGCATTACCCTGTTACAGCTCGGCTTCGTTTCTACTGTACAAACAACATGGCAGAATATGAGGCGTGTATATTGGGATTGAGATTAGCTGTGGATATGGGTGTACGGGAAGTCTTGGTCATGGGTGACTCGGACTTACTGGTACACCAGATTCAAGGGGAATGGGAAACACGGGACTTGAAGCTTATACCGTATCGACAATGTCTGCATGAGCTTTGCCAGCGTTTTCAGGCCATAGAATTCAGACACATTCCAAGGATTCATAATGAGGTTGCTGACGCTTTGGCTACTTTGGCGTCAATGTTGCACCATCCAGATAAGGCCTATGTTGATCCATTGCAGATTCAAGTCCGTGATCAGCATGCTTACTGCAATGTGATAGAAGAGGAAATCGATGGAGAGCCATGGTTCCATGATATCAAAGAGTATATCAAAGCGGGAGTGTATCCAACACAGGCCACCGGTGATCAGAAAAGAACAATTCGACGGTTGGCAAGTGGGTTTTTCCCTAGTGGAGGAGTACTGTACAAAAGAACGCCGGAGCTCAGTTTGTTGAGATGTATAGATGCACGACAGGCCACAACTATCATGACTGAGGTGCATTCCGGAGTTTGTGGATCGCATATGAGTGGGTATGTTCTAGCAAAGAAGATTCTCCGAGCAGGTTATTATTGGCTCACGATGGAGCGAGATTGTATCAGTTTTGTGCGTAAGTGTCATCAATGCCAAATACATGGAGATTTGATTCATGCTCCACCATCAGAATTACATGCGATGTCTGTGCCATGGCCTTTTGTTGCATGGGGCATGGATGTTATTGGGCCAATTGATCCAGCAGCATCAAATGGGCACAGATTTATCTTGGTAGCTATAGATTATTTTACCAAATGGGTGGAAGCGAAGACATTCAAGTCTGTGACCAAGAAGGCTGTAGTTGACTTCGTGCATGCAAATATCATATGTCGGTTTGGGATCCCAAAGGTAATCATCACAGATAATGGGGCTAATCTTAATAGTCATTTGATGAAGGAGACATGTGAGCAGTTTAAGATTGCTCACAGGCACTCTACTCCGTACCGTCCCAAGGCAAATGGTGCGGTTGAAGCGGCCAATAAGAACATAAAGAAAATACTCCGGAAGATGGTTGAAGGATCTAGACAATGGCACGAGAAATTGCCTTTTGCATTGTTAGGATATCGCACCACCATGCGTACCTCGGTAGGGGCGACTCCTTACTCATTGGTATATGGTACCGAGGCAGTAATACCCGCAGAAGTGGAAATCCCATCTCTGCGAATCATTGCAGAGGCTGAGATCGATGATGATGAATGGGTGAAAAGCCGTCTTGAGCAGTTGAGTTTGATCGATGAGAAAAGATTGGCATCAGTGTGTCATGGCCAACTGTACCAACGAAGAATGGCAAGAGCATACAACAAAAAGGTACGTCCAAGGAAATTTGAAGTCGGGCAATTAGTACTGAGGCGGATCTTGCCTCATTGGGCTGAGGCAAAAGGAAAATTTGCCCCAAACTGGCAGGGACCATTTGTGGTAACCAGAGTGTTGTCTAATGGAGCATTGTATTTGACAGATGTGGAAGGAAAATGTGTAGAAATGACCATCAATTCCGATGCGGTCAAGAGATATTATGTATGATTTCTTTATGTTCTGAATGTATCTGTTCATATTTGGCATATCTTAAAGATTGAAATGATGAAGGCATTTTGTTCTGCTATCCAAACACTCATATCCCTTGTTATCCCTTTTGATCCTTACTTATTTTTCATACACCTCTTTCGGAATCAGCAACATTATCAGAGAACACAAGTGCCGAACAAAAAAAAAAGAAAGAAAAAAAAAGAAAAAGAAAAGAAGAAAAAGAAAAGAAAGAAAAGTGAAGAAAAAAAAGGGGAAAGAAGAGAAACATAACAACGTAGTCTCGCCAAGTGAACTACGTTTGACTTGATCCCGAAAGGGTATGTAGGCAGCCTTAATCCGAGGTTCAGTCATACCAAATAGAAATCCAAAAATCCCCAAGCAAGAAACTGGGGCAGAAGTGGTGATTGTTATGAAAGTTGGATTCCGAAAGTTGTAATTTGAACCCATTTGAATTGTTTTGAGCCTTTTATACTTTTCTTTCTAACTCAATCCAAAAGCCTACATTACGGTCCAAAGAAAGACCTTATGATCAGTTTTGAGAAATGCCAAGATGAACAGGTAGGAATAACCCACGACAGGGGCAACACTCTGGTTCGAGCAAGAAGAACAAAAATAAATGAGAGAGTCTTATGGGTGAAAACCCTCACGGGCACCATAAGGCGACGGGAGCTGAGAGAAAAATAAATGAGAGAGTCGTGTTGGTGAAAACCTTTACGGGCACCTCAAGGCAAAGGTGAGATGAGAAATGGAAAACTGAGAAAAGGTCTGTTGATAGAAACCGTTTCGCGGTACCGCATGGAAACAAGGTTAAGGTCTAGATAAATCAAACAAGTGATGGAAGTTCTGGGCAATGAGGTACGGCAATTGAGAGTTGTTTGTTTGGACAGATTGGGCTGATTAATCCAAAATGCATGTCTTGACCATTGGTACTAGTTGTCTCGTTCAGATAAGTTTCTTTTCTTTCTCTTTTCAAACAGTCATCTGGTTTTGGATTCTTCTTATCCTTAACTCAAAAATCATTTCATTTTTCTTTTGAGGGTTTTTATCTAGCTGAGATGTTTCAGTGCCAGTTTTGTTCGATGCAAGCAGAAAGGACTTCAAAGTTCACTACCAGCTTCTAGAATTGTAAAGCACAACGTGGTCAGAGCATGTCAAAAACAACTTAATGTCAAGTGGAATACAGGGAATTAACGGAAGTTTCATCGGTGAAATGATTGGGAAATGTCGTGGGAAAGGCGAAAGCTCAAATAAAAGGTCAGAAAAGTGAAATAACAGCAGGGGTGTAAAGCATTTAGGTCGCCAGAGGTTGGGAAATTTAAAAGTTGGTCAAGAAGTCAAGCGGTTCAGGGTCAGTGCGTGGAAATTAGTCAACACAAAGCAAGGCAATGGAAGGATTTTTCAGCAAGAATGCCATCAACTAACCACCGTTTTAAACTGACGAAATTTTCTTTGATTAAGCAGGGGAGAAAAGTTAGTTGTTGAAGAGGAATTATCCAGGAGGGAAAAACAAGCACTAATTAGGATAAATGCAAGTTGTCAGGAGTCCGCCTGGAGAACAGAGACGTACTTTTCAAGTTTAACGTCAGGAGTCCGCCTGAAGAACGGAGACACACAGTTTAAATTTTAAAAGTCAAAAGTCTGCCTGGAGAATAGAGACATTCATTTCAAATTTAGCAATCAGGAGTCCGCCTGGAGAACAGAGACGTACTTTTCAAGTTTGACGTCAGGAGTCCGCTTGAAGAACGGAGACATACAACTTAAATTTTAAAAGTCAGGAGTCCGCCTGGAGAACAGAGACATACTTTTCAAGTTTGATGTCAGAAGTCCGCCTGAAGAACAGAGACATACTTTTCAAGCATTGAAGTTGGGAGCCCGCCCAGATAACAGAGGCATACATTCAGTCTTTACATTTCAAGAGTTGAAGTTAGGAGCCCGCCCAGATAACAGAGGAATACATTTCAGTCTTTTCATTTCAAGCATTGAAGTTGGGAGCCCGCCCATAGAACAGAGGCATACATTTCAGTCTTTTCATTTCAAGCATTGAAGTTGGGAGCCCGCCCAGATAACAGAGGAATATATTTCAGTCTTTTCATTTCAAGCATTGAAGTTGGGAGCCTGCCCAGATAACAGAGGCATACATTTCAGTCTTTATATTTCAAGCATTGAAGTTGGGAGCCCACCCAGATAACAGAGGCATACATTTCAGTTTTTAATTTTCAAGTGTTGAAGTTGAGAGCCCGCCCATATAACAGAGGAGTACATTCAGTCTTTAATTTCAAGTATTGAAGTTGGGAGCCCGCCCATAGAACAGAGGCATACATTTCAATATCAAGTCAGAGGACAATAAAACAGAAGGTTACAACAAGAATCCCCAGCAGGAAACAATAAAATCCCAGCACCGAGAAACAGAAGGTCACAAGAGGTCCCAACACAAATTCAGGCGCATAACTCAAAAGGAAGAAAAGACGCATTTTGAAAGAAGCAGCTGGTGAACATTAAATCATGCCCAGCATAACAAGTCTGATGAAGAGAGCCGTACCCACCAGAGGAACCGCCAAAAAGCTTAATGAAGAAAGCCATGTCCCCAGCGGACCGAACAAAATGATGAAAACTGGTATTCAAAAAAAGCCAAGGGCCAGAAGTCTTGGTAAAAAGGCACTAGAGGAAACACAAACCGACAAAAAGCAAGGCAACCGGAGCAAGGGGGAAAACAGATAAGATTCTGTAATTTCTAGCTTAGTCTAGCTTCTTATTTTTTAAGCATGGTGTAATAAGGAGGTCAGCAAACAGTAAAAGTAGCATGCAACAGCAGTAACATTGCAGTCCCATGGTAGTCCAAGACTTCCCGAACTATATTGACCTGATTCCTATTTAGCCCAGGATATGTAGGAAACCTTTGAAGCAAAGGTTCGGTCAAATCTTTTTCAAAAAATGCTTCACACGGAGTACTCGGATGGGCAAAAATCACTCGCTTTATCTTTGCACGAAAACCCTTCGTGTCTTCGGGCAAAGAGGGGCAGCAGTAAGCACGTGATTTTTGCCCAATATGAGAATTACTCCCAAAAAATTCAAAAATAAAATGATTTTTCTTTGATGTGCAATTTTGTGATATTTTGTGATATTTTGAATAATTATTTGTATTTGTCTGTGCATGTTTATTTGCTAAATTAATAAAAAATACAAAAATATGTCGCATTTTGCATGTAGGATTTAATTCTACAATTGTTAGTGATTAAATTTGTTTTACAAAAATTAAAAATTACAAAAATAGGCATCGTTTGCATTTTTAGCATTTAATGTCCAAATATACAATTTTATGCTTAATTAATACTTAATTGTGCGTTAATTGTTATTGAGAGTTAATTTGCGCTTTTATAACTTAATTTAGTTCTTAATAATAGTTTAAGTATTTTTATAATTTAGTTTTAGAGAAATAAAAGAAGAAAAGAGAGCGAAAATATAAAGAAAGTCGGAATTGGGCCTCTTCTTCGATTTCAAGCCATAGGCCCAAAAAATGGCCCAATCTTCCCTACGACCCAGTCCATTTTGAACTGGGTCGACCCAGTCCATAACCCAACATCCTATTATCTTACAAACAACACAAAACAAAAAAAAGAGAAAAAAAACCCTAAAAAGACCTAACCAATCCGCCCCCCTTCTTCTCTTCTCTTTCTCTCTTTTCATCATCTTCCCCAAGCTAAAAAAAACACAACCATGGCTGCCCCCCTTACACCCCAACCATGGCTTCCCCTCCATCTTCACGTCTTCATCTTTTCCGTCGACGTCGTCCATGGTTTCTCCGTTGCTTCATCTTCTTCGTCAAACCTCCGTTGTGCGCACTGCTGCCCGTTTCTGCTCCCCGCTGCTTCTGCCGGTGCGTCGTCTTCCCGTCATCCTCCTCGACGGACTGCCGCTGCCATGGTCGACCAGCTGCTGCTGCTTCTGTCTGAACCAAACAACCAAACGAACACAGCCATGGACGAGCTTCGACGTCGACCATATTGTCGTCCATGGCTGTCCGCGCTGTGCTGCTGCCTGTCGCCGCCGCTGCTGCTGCCTGTCGCCGCCGCTACTGCTGCCTGTCGCCGCCGTTGCTGCTGCTGCTCGTTGCAGCAGGTGTTGGACGGACTGCTGCTGCTGCTCGTCGCGGCAGTAGCTACGAGCTGCTTCATCTTCTCTTCGTCTTCGTCGTCATTTGTTCGAGCTTTGGTCGAGGCTCGGACAGATTTGTTTACAATCAAAGTTCTTCGTTGATTCATCTCCGGTTAGTTGTTTTTGAGTTTTATTTTGTCCATATTTCGTTTTTATATTTCTAAAAGTTAAAATCGTTAAATATTTGATTCTTGTTTTGTTCGTTGTTTATCGTTGAAATCATTTTTTCTAGTTTGTTCATGTTCATGTGCTTTGTTAAAATTAATTTTCAGATTTCAAAATAGAAGTTTAATTAGTTGTTTTCATATTCATTTCATGTTTGTATTATTGTTTAAGTGAATATTTGTTAGTTTGTTGTTTGTTAGATTCAAATTGAAATTTAATTAACTATTTCTTCAATTTGTTTCATGTGTTTATGTATTGTTAGAAATTGTTAGTATTGTTAAGTTCAAGTTTAAGTTCATAATTGTTTCTTCGTCGATCTTGTTATTTGTTTAAAGAATTTAGTTGTGTTAAAGGAATATATTGATTTAATCGTTTAATCCGTCATGTTTGTTGTGTTAAAATAGATTCATTCATGTTCATGTTTGGATGATCTTGAATCCGAATTTTGTATAGTTTGATTTCTTGTTTACCATTTATGATTATTTCTTGAATTGTTCTCATAATCTTGTTTAAAGTTTAATATAAGAATTGTTTGTTGTAATGTTGTTAGAGTTGATTTTAAGTTCAATATTATTGAATTTAGGAATCTAAATATACTTGTTTGATTGTTGTTGTTGTTTAAATCCGAAAAATAGGTTTGTTGTTGCCAAAAATATTGTTCAATCAAATTTTAGTTGTTCTTGGTTGTTCAATTTGTGTTCATGTGATTTATTGTTGAAATGTTGTTAAAATCATGTTCATGTGATATTGTTGTTATGATGTTCATCCGTGTTCATATTGTTGTTTGAACATTGTTAGAAATTGATCATATTGTCTATATTTTGGTTAAGTTTGATTAATTGATGTGTTATAGCTGATGGGTAGTTTGGTAAATTTGTAATACGTTCAGGGGTAGTTTGGTAATTTCAGTAAGGTCGGAAGGGGTAGTTTAGGAATTGTACATTTTGTAATTGTTTATTTGAAGCATGGGGGACAAAATGAAATGAGGTGGTTGTGATATGATTATTTAATATAAAGGGGGGACAAGATTTAATTTAAAGGGGAATCTTGCATTATTTTAAATGAAGCATGGGGGACAAAATGAAATGGGGTGGTGTGATATGTTTATTTAATGTAATGGGGATGAGTGGAAAGATAATGGGTTGGGTAGAGAAAAAGTATGGATTTTAATTAATTGAAAGGTTTATGAGATGGGTTATAAAAGAGAAGTCTTGAAATCAGATAGAGGGGACACAGACAGAAAAAAGAGAGATTAGAGAAAAAAAGGAGCTGAACATTTATTCCGAAAAAACATTGAAACTCTCAAGAAAAGAAAAACATACAAAGAAAAAATAAAAATAAAAGTTGAAAATTAGAAGAGAAAGTAGTACACACCTGATAAATATTCTGGTATACAGGTGTAGAAATTAAGGGTTAAAGATTAACTAGCCTTTCAAAAATCTGAAAATTTCCCTTGGTTTCTGTCCGTTATTTTCGGCATTCCTGGATTTTATTTTGAATTTTTCAAAGCTGTCACTGGGATTTTCGTTGACTGGTTATTGCTGGTTATTGTTGCTGTTGCTGTGTTACGTATTACGTTGCTGACTTTCTTCTTCTTATATTGACAATATCAGGTACACAACTGTAATTTTGGCATTTTGTAAGCTGAAATGAAGAATGGAGTGTTAAATTTTTAATTTAGTTTAATTTAATTTTTTGTATTGTATTTAGGTTATTCATGTATTATTATTCTGTAAATCACTGTCATTTGGCATAACTAGGCATATTATAGCGACATATTAAATAACGCCTTAACCAGATTATTAGGAAATATATTTAAGCCTGATTATTAATTAAAACTGTTTAATAAAAAAAATAGAAGAAATAACGTAAAAATGGCGTTATTGAATCAGTTTGGCAAAAATTAACTAAGTTCCTTATTCATAAGGTTTTTCGTCAACGATAAGTTAATCAGAATCATGTAGTCAATTTCAGTTAAAACATGAATTAGTTTGCGAACAAGTATTAGGACATGATGTGAATTAAAACAAAGTTAGTTAATGTTAAATTGTTTAAATTTTTTAGAAATATGGTTTAGTAATCAAGTTTTTTTTTCTTTCAATTTTCAGTATTTGTAAATAATTAGTTTCAATAAGCTTAAGCCTTACTAACAATTTGAATTTTAATCCAACTATGGGATAATTAGTTTTTTTATTTTTTTTTATTTTTTTTTATTTTTCGACAATTCCATGTTGTATTTATTATTATAATTTTTATTACTTTCTGTTAATATTTGTTTTTCTCTTCTATTTAATATGTTATTTTCAAGAATGTAGATATTGATTTTATATTTATAGACAAACTTAGTAATAATAAAAAGGTAGTCATTAAAGGATATTCTTAAAATAAGGAAGGATTTCGCTAAAAATAAATAGATGTAAATAATACAAATTTACAGGATTCTCCAATCTCATTTATTTATTTAATTATTTTAAAAAAATTACTTAGAATTTGGGATGGATTGTTTAGTGAATTTCACTTCCTTCCCCAAAGATAATGACGCGCTAGACTCTTTAGGCGCGATTTGATTAATTTTACCTTCTTAAACTCGGATGCGCATTTCATGCGACCCAAATCTAAATCCTAAAACATTGAATAAAAATGTGTTCCGGATTGCGGGTGCATTTCATGTGACGTAATCCAAAGACATGTTTTAAACGATGTTCACAATTTTATTTTATTTTTAAAAAAAAAATTAATAATAAAGTGGTAAAAAGTTAAGATTGGCACATCGGTTCATAATTGTATTAAAATCAGATAAATAAGTTAAATATGACAATTGAGCGACCGTGCTAGAACCACGGAACTCGGGAATGCCTAACACCTTCCCCCGGGTTAACAGAATTCCTTATCCGGATTTCTGGTACGCAGACTGTAACATGGAGTCATTCTTTTCCTCGATTCGGGATTAAAATTGGTGACTTGGGACACCCTAAATCTCCCAAGTGGCGACTCTGAAATAAATAAACCAATCCCGTTTCGATTGTCCTTTAATTGGAAAAACTCCCTTGCACCCTCGCGGGTGCGGAAAAAGGAGGTGTGACAGCTCTGGCGACTCTGCTGGGGAACGAGGACCCAGAATCTCTGGTTCAGGGTTCAGAATTCGAGCTTGGAATAATTGTTGTATTTGGCTTCGTTTGATTTTGTTACATGATCTGTGCTTAATGTGCTAATTAACTGCTTTTACCGCTTTGATCTTATGTGAACTGTATATAAGCTGTGCCGAAACCCATCTCCTCTCTGAGTCTTCTAAATCATGAAGAAGGGTGCACTTCGTGTGACTTCTTTTCTGTATAGTGTCTAAATTCCCAATTTAGAACGAGGTTGGATAAGTTGCAAAGCCGGTGAAACTTCTGTATTCCCGGTACGCTGCCTCCCCCTCGGCTCGAGCTGTCCGCTCGGGTAAGCCAGGTCTAGAACAAACACCCAAGTTCTGAACCTAGAATAACTCAGTTTCATGCCGGATCCCTAATAGGAACGCTTATTTGCATCATGTGCATTTTGACTTAGGGGACTCAACACAGGGGTTGAGTCCGTCTAGGGCTAGCAACCTGAAATAAAGACCATCCTGATGCATCTTATTTGTTTTATGTGCATTTATTTGCTCGGTCTTGCATGTTGACCGGCTTCTGAGTCTCGGGAGTGTAAAATAATAATAATAATAATAATTTAAAATAAAATAAAATAAAAATAGCAAGTGGAGAGTTAGATGATTAATTTAGAAAAATCAGTGTCCAAGTACTGTCGAAATGCTGCCGAAATTTTGAAAGAAAAAAACATATATATTTTTACTTTTAGAATTGTTTGTTTGCCTAGAAAGCAGAAAGTGTGTAGGAATAAGTCTTTTATTTTAATTTGCAAAAAAAAAATATTTCCTTTTAATCTCAAAATCCCAATTATTTGTTTAAAAGATATTCAAAATAAAATTCAAAAATATTTTTTTTCTGTAGTATTTCTTTCATAAATTCAGAATATTAGTTCAAAAATATTTCCTTTCTCCTTAAAAGTTTTTTCAAAAAAAAAAAATTAAAATCCAAAAAATATTTCTTTAGAATATAGATAGTTTTTAAGTCAAATAAAAGTTTTTCCTTCTTTAATCACTATAATAAATGTGCAGGATGAGCACAAGTCAAAATGAACCATTCTCAGTGTGTAGCGAGGTCCCTTTGCAACTCCACATGTGGTGGAATGATATGGGAAAGGATAGTATAAAGATAGTGGAAAGAGTTTTGGGAGGTTTTGTCGATCTGTTGAATATCAAGCCAAGGACAGATATCATCGAGGCTCTAATACCGTTCTGGGACCCAACACGCAACGTGTTTCGTTTTGCTGACTTTGAACTTTCACCTACACTAGAGGAAGTCGCCGGATATGCGGGGTTGAATGGGAAACTAAGAGGGCAGTATTTACTTTCACCAAGACCAGTATCTCCGCACGCGTTCTTGGATTTGCTAAGCATTAGTCGGAAGGTGCAGAATGATGATTTGTCGAAGGGATGTTGTACTCTCCAATTCTTGTATCAACGGTACGGAATTCCTCAGGGTTTGGAAGAACCAAACCTCGGATTAATTCACACTGGGAACAGAATCAAGTGGGAAGCAAGACGTACTTTGGCATTTGTCACAGCATTTCTGGGAGTTGTGGTCTGTCCCCGCAAAGATAAAAAAATAGAGATAGGCCTTGTAGGGATGGCCGATGTTGCAATCAAAAGAACCGACAGTACTGTGGTTCCTTTGATTTTGTCCGAAATCTACCGAGCTTTAACTATATGCCGAGAAGGAGGCAAGTTCTTTCAGGGATGCAATCTGTTACTCCAGCTGTGGATGCAAGAACACCTCCATCACCGAGTGGGATACATGAACCACGGGTTGACTGAGAGAAACTGCATTAGCGGCTTTGAGAAACGAATGACAGGCGTCATATTTCCCGAAGGCGTCGAAGCATGGCTTGCACAATTGAGGTCAACAACAGCCGACCAAGTTGAATGGGCATTTGGGTGGTTGAATGATACTGAGGTAATATACATGGCGGCCGAGGAATGTTATGTTCTTTTGATGGGACTTCATAGCATCCAGCCATATGCTCCTCATCGGGTATTGCGCCAACTAGGAAGATTTCAGGTAATTCCCACTGATGAGGATCTAAGCAAGCACGCCATTGAGTTGAGTCCAGGAGTCGTGTTCCCCGAAGGAAAAATTAGAAAGTTGTGGCACAAATGTAGATTCCTTGAACCCAAGACTATGGTTCGAGAGCTGGCTAAGGGTGAGGTAGACCCAAAATACGATGTTTGGTTCGGGAAAAGGTTTCATATTCGTCAGAGGCCTGCCAAGAGAGCTCACGTACAACAATTTACGGATGATTCGCAGGAACAGTGGGGCTGGTTAGTAAGAGAGGAAGGCTACCGGGTTGAAATCGGGAAGCTGAAGCGACAAATTGAAAGGCAAATGTTTGAAAACAATGTTCAAGTAGCCTCAGAGCAGGGTGAGAAGAACAAATTAGCCAAAGAAAACCAGGCACTGAAAGCCCGAATTCGCCAAGTTGGTAAGAGTGATAGCGACCGACAGAAACGTCGTTCTGATGAAAGGTTGATAGCGGAATTGAGAAATCAAGTCAGCCAAAGCCGAGAAGACTTGGAGAGATCCCAGGCTTGTATAACAAGAATGCGGGTCA
The DNA here is from genome assembly GCF_000393655.2 of Nicotiana sylvestris. Classification (NCBI taxonomy): domain Eukaryota; kingdom Viridiplantae; phylum Streptophyta; class Magnoliopsida; order Solanales; family Solanaceae; genus Nicotiana; species Nicotiana sylvestris. The sequence continues at coordinate 27,688 of NW_027184344.1, read as the reverse complement.
GGTGGGCCACAGTTACAACATCACGGAGAGAGCACCTATGGCAAGTAAAAAGGGACTACGAAATGAGTGTTGCGACATTGAGAGAGATAAACTCCATTCTCAATAATCGGGTCCTCAAACAAGCCCGGGATGCTAGAATAGATAGAGAACGCTGCTATGAGTCGATAGCCCGGATGGAAGAACAAATGGAGAGGTTCCAAGAGCAGCTCATTGACAATACTCGAATGTTGGGACTAAAGAATCAACGGATAGAACAACTGTGCATAGAGAGGGATAGAATCAGGGGTATGATCAATGATATAGGGCGCTATATCACCACGAAGTGCCTAACATGTGAAGAGATGCCTCGTGATATCCTTTTTGCCTCAGTCATGGGTTATGTCCATCAGATCATGGAGGAACTAAAAAGCTTGCAAAGAAGCCTGGCCCCCAAGCCCGCGGAAAGGCCGAATGATGCCTCGCGGACACCAAAATTCAAAGCTTTAATGTATCCCTAGTTCAATCTTGCACTTGTTTGTTTTTCGAGTCTGTTGTCTACCCATATGTTTTTTTTCCAAACATTCTCAAAAAAAAAACATATATATATATATATATATATATATATATATATATATATATATATATATTTTTTTTTTCTTTTTTGTGATGGCTTTTAATAGCATTATTTTGAGTAAAAAAAAATAATAATAAAATAAACTTTGGTCTTTTGGCACGAACTACGCTTGGTCTGATTCGTGCGGGGTCACGATACGTAGGCAATCTCTATAGGATTCGACCGTAATTAAAAAAAAGAGAATATATATTTGTCAGAGCAAAAATAAGCCGGGATGATGCATGCGGTCAGAGCAAAAGCATGTTAGAAATGATTAACTGCCTAGGAGCATTGCATCCCCCTAACGTGCAATTACAATATCTGTTAAGACTCTAACACTGACAAGTTTGTTGTTTTTCCAATCAATATCAGTTAGTTGTTAGAGCGTACTGGCACCGTACCATTATCAAACAAGATCAAAAGGTCCTATACCAGAAAGCATGACTGGGTCAGACAACAGCGTTGAGTCAGAAAAAACGGCCAATCAGATGCTGAAGGAAGCCCTGGAGAAAATGGAAAAAATGAGGCTAGAAATGAATGAAATGCAGATAGCCTTAGCTAGAGCCCAGAAGGGGCAAGAACTACCCGTTACTCCTACCCTCCAACCAGTACACACGCCGGAATACCCCTCTCCCGGTCCTTCAACAAGTTTCCCAAGCCATCACTATTATCAGGGAAGAGAGGCTTATGATTCCCAAGCTCCACCTCCCACTCAAAACCCTCCTCCACCAAATGTTCCCGTCTTTGTGGCACCTCCCCCAGCTCCACTACATAGATCATCCAGTGAGCCGCTATTCCAAGTTCACGACACCCAATATTACCCTCCCAAACCCACTTTCAAAGCGCCTGAGCCATATACCTCCTCTCCCCATTTTGAAATCCCGGGAGAAGTTGATAAACCGGTTAAGAATGCAGAACAAGAGGAGGTGATTCGTAAAGTCAAAATCCTGGAGCAATCCTTCAGGAACATGCATGGTTTAGGAAACCAAGTTAGTGTCGCATACAAAGATTTGTGCCCTTTTCCTGATGTACAGTTGCCTGCGGGGTTTAAAATGCCAAAGTTTGACTTATATGAGGGGCACGGTGACCCAGTAGCCCATCTGCGTGGTTTTTGTAGCAAAATGAGAGGGGCTGGGGGAAAAGATGAGTTGTTGATAGCATATTTCGGGCAAAGCCTGAGCGGGTCAGCGCTAGAATGGTACACGAGGCAAGACCCCGGCCGATGGTATACATGGGATGATTTGGCCCAGGCATTCATCGGCCATTTTCAATATAACCTCGAAATAGTCCCTGATCGTCTGTCATTGTTGAAACTAGAAAAGAAGCCTGGGGAAAGTTTTAGAGAGTTTGGTTTCCGCTGGAGGGAACAAGCTGCAAGGGTTGATCCTCCTATGCGGGAGAGTGAGATGGTAGATTACTTCTTGCAAACATTGGAACCTACCTATTTTGGTCATCTAGTGACATCTGTCGGGAAGTCGTTTAATGAAGTGGTAAAGATGGGAGCCATGATTGAAGAAGGATTGAAATCTAACAAGATCTTGAGCTACTCGGCGTTGAAAGCAACCACCCAGGCCATCCAAAGCGGTACTGGTGGTGTGCTGGGGAAGAATAAGAAAGAAGAAGTTGCAGCAGTTGAAGCTAATGTTTGGTCCAAGCACAATAACCGTCCACTCTACTACAACCAACCCAGACCCCATCACCCAAACTATCAATATACCCCATATGGTCCACCGCAACACTATTATCCACCACCAGAACCACAATTTTCTATTCACCACGCCCAGACCTACACTCAACCCCCAGTGCACTCGCAATGGCGTACACCAAGTCCCCAAAATACACAGCCACACCCACAAAACACCTATCCACCTCCCAGGGCTAACAGACCAGGAACCAGCTTCCGCCCAAACCAAGCTTTTAGAAATGAGAAGGCCCCAAACAAAAAAACATTTACTCCGCTGGGAGAATCTTACACTTCTCTTTTCCACAGATTGAAACAGTTGGGGATGCTGACCCCAGTTGAATCCAAAGCACCAAATCCTCTTCCCAGAAACCTGGACCACTCTGTTAGCTGCGAGTATTGCTCAGGGATGCCGGGGCACAATACTGAAAAATGTTGGAAGTTGAAAAACGCAATCCAAGAGCTCATTGATAATCGTCGTATTGAGGTACAGGCTCCAGAGGCCCCGAACATCAATCAAAATCCGTTACCAGCGCATTATGAGGCCAACATGATCGAACTGATACATAAGGGGGCAGAGCCTAAGAAACCTTCGCAGGTGGTTATGGTGATTCGTTCTACGGAAACCAAAGAAAAGACAGTGAGTGCAAGGCCAGTGGTTCAGTTAAAAGCAGTAGAAGACAAGCCAGTGCTAGTAATGGGAAAGGGACCGTTTGTGGCCGAGAAAAAGCAGGAGCCAGTCAAGATAGTGGTACCAAGGTCAGTATCCACGCCCGTGGTGGTTGTGAAGGGAGTCTATGTAGAGCCGGTTGTCATAAAACCGGTAGTCCAGTTACCCATGGTTGATAGCAAAGCCGTACCCTGGAAATATGACAAAGTAGTGGTGACATACAAAGGAAAGGAAATTGAGGAAGAAAGTTGTGAAGCACAGGGACTGACCCGGTCAGGACGTTGTTTCGCCCCTGAAGAGTTGAGAAAAGCTAAGGGCGCAAAAGACAATCCAGTGCCAGTTAAAAAAGCTGTAACGGAAGAGGAAGCAGAAGAGTTTCTGAAAAAGATGAAAGGACAAGATTATTCCATTGTTGATCAACTGAGAAAAACACCGGCCCAAATCTCGTTGTTGTCATTATTAATTCACTCTGATGAGCATTGCCGAGCTTTAATGAAGATATTGAATGAGGCTCATGTGCCTGACAAAATCTCAGTAAACCATTTAGAGACAATTGCCAACAAGATCTTTGAAGTGAACAGGATAGCATTTTCTGATGATGAATTGCCTATGGAAGGCACAGAACACAACAAGGCTCTCTATTTGACGGTCAAATGTGAAGGTTCAATGGTTACTCGGGCACTAATCGATAACGGGTCGAGCGCTAATATTTGCACGTTATCCACATTGAACAAGTTAAAGATTGATGAGGATAGAATCCGCAAAAATAGCATTTGTGTTCGAGGGTTCGATGGAGGGGGAACAAACACAGTAGGGGATATTGTACTCGAATTGACTATTGGCCCAGTCGAGTTCACGATGGAATTTCAGGTGTTGGATGCTGCAGTATCCTATAATCTTTTGTTGGGTCGACCGTGGATTCATGCGGCAAAAGCCGTGCCCTCCACACTGCACCAAATGATCAAATTCGAGTGGGACAGACAAGAAATTGTGTTACATGGGGAAGATCCCACATGCGCCGTGAATGATGCCATTATACCCTTTATAGAGACCGAAGATGATAAGGGGCCATGGGTGTATCAGATTCTCGACACGGTTCCGGTGAGCAGGTTGCCTGAGGGTAAAAGTATGCCATGTCCCAGGGTGTCAGCTACGACCGTCATGGTAGTATCAGAAATGTTGAATAACGGGTTCGTGCCCGGGAAGGGTTTGGGGGTTGAACTGCAGGGCATTACTCAACCTGTGTCTTTGCCCAAAAATCTGGACACATTCGGGTTAGGGTTCAAACCAACAGCGGCAGATGTCAGAAAGGCCCGTAAATTGAAGAAGAAAGCTTGGGTGCTCCCTAAACCAATTCCTCGATTGTCCAGGTCATTCGTTAGGCCGAATATCAAGAAACAGTCATTGGCAAAGATATCGGGTTCGTTAGTTGAGGCGGATGGGAATTTGGATAAGGTGTTTGAGAAAGTATTTGCTGAAGTAAACATGGTTGAGGCCGGGGAAGGGTCAAGCAGAGCAGACATACAGTACATCGGACCACGTGCTAACATCAGCAATTGGGAAGCTACTCCTCTTCCAGTTCGGAGGGAGTCGTGGTAGTGGGTTTTGTTTTCCTTTTGTCACCTGGATTATTCCAGGGTTTGTAATCCAGTTGTTATGTTCCGTCCGTTTGGATGAGTTAAAACCTTGTTGTCTTTACGTTTAATGAAATGCAATTTTCTTCGTCCCTAATTCTCTTTCCATTTTCTTTTCTTTTCTTTGTACAGTTCTTTTTATGCTGATATCAATGACATGACATGCATGAGGAATCTTCGGCCCAGTTTTAAAAGCCAATCTAGTTCAGAAGTAATAATACAAGAGATCGAGTGTGATGATGGGATGGATTGTAATAATGATGAAGCTTATGAGGAAATTAGTAAAGAATTAAGTCACTTTGAAGAAAAACCCAAACCTAACCTAAATGACACAGAAGCAGTTAATCTAGGGGACCAAGACAATGTACGGGAAACTAAAATAAGTGTTCATTTGGAGCCACAACTCAAGGAGGAGATAATTAAAGTATTGCATGAGTACAAAGACGTTTTTGCATGGTCATATGATGATATGCCGGGTCTAAGCACCGATTTGGTGGTTCATAAATTGCCCACTGATCCAGCACTCCTCCCTGTCAAGCAGAAGTTGAGAAAGTTCAAAACAGACATAAGTGTGAAGATCAAAGAAGAGATCACCAAGCAGTTTGAGGCAAGGGTCATTCAGGTTACACGGTACCCCACTTGGTTAGCCAATGTCGTGCCTGTGCCAAAGAAAGATGGCAAGACCAGGGTGTGCGTCGATTATCGAGACCTTAACAAAGCAAGCCCAAAAGATAATTTCCCACTGCCCAACATCCATATACTGATCGACAATTGTGCCAAACATGATATTGGCTCTTTTGTGGATTGTTATGCGGGTTATCATCAGATTCTAATGGATAAGGAAGATGCAGAAAAGACGGCATTCATCACGCCGTGGGGAACGTATTGTTATCGGGTCATGCCGTTTGGTTTGAAAAATGCTGGGGCAACTTATATGAGGGCCATGACAACTATCTTCCATGATATGATACATAAAGAAATCGAGGTATACGTGGATGATGTGATCGTGAAGTCTAGACAGCAATCTGACCATGTCAGAGATTTGAGAAAATTCTTTCAAAGGCTTCTCAAGTACAATCTTAAGCTCAATCCTGCGAAATGTGCTTTCGGGGTGCCATCTGGGAAGTTGTTGGGATTCATAGTTAGCCGGAGAGGTATTGAATTAGACCCGTCAAAGATCAAAGCTATTCAGGAATTGCCACCTCCAAGAAACAAAACCGAGGTGATGAGTTTGTTGGGAAGACTGAACTATATCAGCAGGTTCATTGCTCAGCTCACGGCAACATGTGAACCAATTTTCAAATTGTTAAAGAAAGATGCCGCGGTCAAATGGACTGATGAATGCTAGGAGGCTTTTGATAAGATAAAGGGGTATTTGTCAAACCCACATGTGTTGGTCCCACCAGAACCAGAGAGGCCTTTGATTCTGTATCTGACAGTTATGGACAGTTCATTCGGCTGTGTACTGGGGCAACATGATGTTACGGGCAGAAAGGAGCAGGCTATCTACTATCTCAGTAAGAAGTTCACATCTTACGAGGTCAAGTATACTCATCTGGAAAGGACATGTTGTGCCCTAACTTGGGTGGCACAGAAATTGAAACATTACTTGTCATCTTACACCACTTACCTTATATCTCGCTTGGACCCGTTGAAGTATATTTTCCAGAAACCCATGCCCACAGGAAGGCTTGCAAAGTGGCAGATCTTACTTACAGAGTTCGACATTGTCTATGTGACACGGACTGCCATGAAAGCACAGGCATTAGCCGATCACTTGGCTGAGAACCCCGTTGATGAAGATTATGAGCCTTTGAAAACTTATTTCCCTGATGAAGAGATAATGCACATTGAAGAATTAGAACAAGCTGAGAAGTCGGGATGGAAACTTTTCTTTGATGGGGCTGCAAATATGAAGGGTGTGGGAATAGGAGCAGTACTTATTTCGGAAACAGGTCAGCATTACCCTGTTACAGCTCGGCTTCGTTTCTACTGTACAAACAACATGGCAGAATATGAGGCGTGTATATTGGGATTGAGATTAGCTGTGGATATGGGTGTACGGGAAGTCTTGGTCATGGGTGACTCGGACTTACTGGTACACCAGATTCAAGGGGAATGGGAAACACGGGACTTGAAGCTTATACCGTATCGACAATGTCTGCATGAGCTTTGCCAGCGTTTTCAGGCCATAGAATTCAGACACATTCCAAGGATTCATAATGAGGTTGCTGACGCTTTGGCTACTTTGGCGTCAATGTTGCACCATCCAGATAAGGCCTATGTTGATCCATTGCAGATTCAAGTCCGTGATCAGCATGCTTACTGCAATGTGATAGAAGAGGAAATCGATGGAGAGCCATGGTTCCATGATATCAAAGAGTACATCAAAGCGGGAGTGTATCCAACGCAGGCCACCGGTGATCAGAAAAGAACAATTCGACGGTTGGCAAGTGGGTTTTTCCTTAGTGGAGGAGTACTGTACAAAAGAACGCCAGAGCTCGGTTTGTTGAGATGTATAGATGCACGGCAGGCCACAACTATCATGACTGAGGTGCATTCCGGAGTTTGCGGACCGCATATGAGTGGGTATGTTCTAGCAAAGAAGATTCTCCGAGCAGGTTATTATTGGCTCACGATGGAGCGAGATTGTATCAGTTTTGTGCGTAAGTGTCATCAATGCCAAATACATGGAGATTTGATTCATGCTCCACCATCAGAATTACATGCGATGTCTGCGCCATGGCCTTTTGTCGCATGGGGCATGGATGTTATTGGGCCAATTGATCCAGCAGCATCAAATGGGCACAGATTTATCTTGGTAGCTATAGATTATTTTACCAAATGGGTGGAAGCGAAGACATTCAAGTCTGTGACCAAGAAGGCTGTAGTTGACTTCGTGCATGCAAATATCATATGTCGGTTTGGGATCCCAAAGGTAATCATCACAGATAATGGGGCTAATCTTAATAGTCATTTGATGAAGGAGACATGTGAGCAGTTTAAGATTGCTCACAGGCACTCTACTCCGTACCGTCCCAAGGCAAATGGTGCGGTTGAAGCGGCCAATAAGAACATAAAGAAAATACTCCGGAAGATGGTTGAAGGATCTAGACAATGGCACGAGAAATTGCCTTTTGCATTGTTAGGATATCGCACCACCATGCGTACCTCGGTAGGGGCGACTCCTTACTCATTGGTATATGGTACCGAGGCAGTAATACCCGCAGAAGTGGAAATCCCATCTCTGCGAATCATTGCAGAGGCTGAGATCGATGATGATGAATGGGTGAAAAGCCGTCTTGAGCAGTTGAGTTTGATCGATGAGAAAAGATTGGCATCAGTGTGTCATGGCCAACTGTACCAACGAAGAATGGCAAGAGCATACAACAAAAAGGTACGTCCAAGGAAATTTGAAGTCGGGCAATTAGTACTGAGGCGGATCTTGCCTCATTGGGCTGAGGCAAAAGGAAAATTTGCCCCAAACTGGCAGGGACCATTTGTGGTAACCAGAGTGTTGTCTAATGGAGCATTGTATTTGACAGATGTGGAAGGAAAATGTGTAGAAATGACCATCAATTCCGATGCGGTCAAGAGATATTATGTATGATTTCTTTATGTTCTGAATGTATCTGTTCATATTTGGCATATCTTAAAGATTGAAATGATGAAGGCATTTTGTTCTGCTATCCAAACACTCATATCCCTTGTTATCCCTTTTGATCCTTACTTATTTTTCATACACCTCTTTCGGAATCAGCAACATTATCAGAGAACACAAGTGCCGAACAAAAAAAAAAGAAAGAAAAAAAAAGAAAAAGAAAAGAAGAAAAAGAAAAGAAAGAAAAGTGAAGAAAAAAAAGGGGAAAGAAGAGAAACATAACAACGTAGTCTCGCCAAGTGAACTATGTTTGACTTGATCCCGAAAGCGTATGTAGGCAGCCTTAATCCGAGGTTCAGTCATACCAAATAGAAATCCAAAAATCCCCAAGCAAGAAACTGGGGCAGAAGTGGTGATTGTTATGAAAGTTGGATTCCGAAAGTTGTAATTTGAACCCATTTGAATTGTTTTGAGCCTTTTATACTTTTCTTTCTAACTCAATCCAAAAGCCTACATTACGGTCCAAAGAAAGACCTTATGATCAGTTTTGAGAAATGCCAAGATGAACAGGTAGGAATAACCCACGACAGGGGCAACACTCTGGTTCGAGCAAGAAGAACAAAAATAAATGAGAGAGTCTTATGGGTGAAAACCCTCACGGGCACCATAAGGCGACGGGAGCTGAGAGAAAAATAAATGAGAGAGTCGTGTTGGTGAAAACCTTTACGGGCACCTCAAGGCAAAGGTGAGATGAGAAATGGAAAACTGAGAAAAGGTCTGTTGATAGAAACCGTTTCGCGGTACCGCATGGAAACAAGGTTAAGGTCTAGATAAATCAAACAAGTGATGGAAGTTCTGGGCAATGAGGTACGGCAATTGAGAGTTGTTTGTTTGGACAGATTGGGCTGATTAATCCAAAATGCATGTCTTGACCATTGGTACTAGTTGTCTCGTTCAGATAAGTTTCTTTTCTTTCTCTTTTCAAACAGTCATCTGGTTTTGGATTCTTCTTATCCTTAACTCAAAAATCATTTCATTTTTCTTTTGAGGGTTTTTATCTAGCTGAGATGTTTCAGTGCCAGTTTTGTTCGATGCAAGCAGAAAGGACTTCAAAGTTCACTACCAGCTTCTAGAATTGTAAAGCACAACGTGGTCAGAGCATGTCAAAAACAACTTAATGTCAAGTGGAATACAGGGAATTAACGGAAGTTTCATCGGTGAAATGATTGGGAAATGTCGTGGGAAAGGCGAAAGCTCAAATAAAAGGTCAGAAAAGTGAAATAACAGCAGGGGTGTAAAGCATTTAGGTCGCCAGAGGTTGGGAAATTTAAAAGTTGGTCAAGAAGTCAAGCGGTTCAGGGTCAGTGCGTGGAAATTAGTCAACACAAAGCAAGGCAATGGAAGGATTTTTCAGCAAGAATGCCATCAACTAACCACCGTTTTAAACTGACGAAATTTTCTTTGATTAAGCAGGGGAGAAAAGTTAGTTGTTGAAGAGGAATTATCCAGGAGGGAAAAACAAGCACTAATTAGGATAAATGCAAGTTGTCAGGAGTCCGCCTGGAGAACAGAGACGTACTTTTCAAGTTTAACGTCAGGAGTCCGCCTGAAGAACGGAGACACACAGTTTAAATTTTAAAAGTCAAAAGTCTGCCTGGAGAATAGAGACATTCATTTCAAATTTAGCAATCAGGAGTCCGCCTGGAGAACAGAGACGTACTTTTCAAGTTTGACGTCAGGAGTCCGCTTGAAGAACGGAGACATACAACTTAAATTTTAAAAGTCAGGAGTCCGCCTGGAGAACAGAGACATACTTTTCAAGTTTGATGTCAGAAGTCCGCCTGAAGAACAGAGACATACTTTTCAAGCATTGAAGTTGGGAGCCCGCCCAGATAACAGAGGCATACATTCAGTCTTTACATTTCAAGAGTTGAAGTTAGGAGCCCGCCCAGATAACAGAGGAATACATTTCAGTCTTTTCATTTCAAGCATTGAAGTTGGGAGCCCGCCCATAGAACAGAGGCATACATTTCAGTCTTTTCATTTCAAGCATTGAAGTTGGGAGCCCGCCCAGATAACAGAGGAATATATTTCAGTCTTTTCATTTCAAGCATTGAAGTTGGGAGCCTGCCCAGATAACAGAGGCATACATTTCAGTCTTTATATTTCAAGCATTGAAGTTGGGAGCCCACCCAGATAACAGAGGCATACATTTCAGTTTTTAATTTTCAAGTGTTGAAGTTGGGAGCCCGCCCATATAACAGAGGAATACATTCAGTCTTTAATTTCAAGTATTGAAGTTGGGAGCCCGCCCATAGAACAGAGGCATACATTTCAAGATCAAGTCAGAGGACAATAAAACAGAAGGTTACAACAAGAATCCCCAGCAGGAAACAATAAAATCCCAGCACCGAGAAACAGAAGGTCACAAGAGGTCCCAACACAAATTCAGGCGCATAACTCAAAAGGAAGAAAAGACGCATTTTGAAAGAAGCAGCTGGTGAACATTAAATCATGCCCAGCATAACAAGTCTGATGAAGAGAGCTGTACCCACCAGAGGAACCGCCAAAAAGCTTAATGAAGAAAGCCATGTCCCCAGCGGACCGAACAAAATGATGAAAACTGGTATTCAAAAAAGCCAAGGGCCAGAAGTCTTGGTAAAAAGGCACTAGAGGAAACACAAACCGACAAAAAGCAAGGCAACCGGAGCAAGGGGGAAAACAGATAAGATTCTGTAATTTCTAGCTTAGTCTAGCTTCTTATTTTTTAAGCATGGTGTAATAAGGAGGTCAGCAAACAGTAAAAGTAGCATGCAACAGCAGTAACATTGCAGTCCCATGGTAGTCCCAGCTACCAAGACTTCCCGAACTACATTGACCTGATTCCTGTTTAGCCCAGGATATGTAGGAAACCTTTGAAGCAAAGGTTCGGTCAAATCTTTTTCAAAAAATGCTTCACACGGAGTACTCGGATGGGCAAAAATCACTCGCTTTATCTTTGCACGAAAACCCTTCGTGTCTTCGGGCAAAGAGGGGCAGCAGTAAGCACGTGATTTTTGCCCAATATGAGAGTTACTCCCAAAAAATTCAAAAATAAAATGATTTTTCTTTGATGTGCAATTTTGTGATATTTTGTGATATTTTGAATAATTATTTGTATTTGTCTGTGCATGTTTATTTGCTAAATTAATAAAAAATACAAAAATATGTCGCATTTTGCATGTAGGATTTAATTCTACAATTGTTAGTGATTAAATTTGTTTTACAAAAATTAAAAATTACAAAAATAGGCATCGTTTGCATTTTTAGCATTTAATGTCCAAATATACAATTTTATGCTTAATTAATACTTAATTGTGCGTTAATTGTTATTGAGAGTTAATTTGCACTTTTATAACTTAATTTAGTTCTTAATAATAGTTTAAGTATTTTTATAATTTAGTTTTAGAGAAATAAAAGAAGAAAAGAGAGCGAAAATATAAAGAAAGTCGGAATTGGGCCTCTTCTTCGATTTCAAGCCATAGGCCCAAAAAATGGCCCAATCTTCCCTACGACCCAGTCCATTTTGAACTGGGTCGACCCAGTCCATAACCCAACATCCTATTATCTTACAAACAACACAAAACAAAAAAAAAGAGAAAAAAAACCCTAAAAAGACCTAACCAATCCGCCCTCCCCCTTTCTTCTCCTTCTCTCTTTTCATCATCTTCCCCAAGCTAAAAAAAACACAACCATGGCTGCCCCCTTACACCCCAACCATGGCTTCCCCTCCATCTTCACGTCTTCATCTTTTCCGTCGACGTCGTCCATGGTTTCTCCGTTGCTTCATCTTCTTCGTCAAACCTCCGTTGTGCGCACTGCTGCCCGTTTCTGCTCCCCGCTGCTTCTGCCGGTGCGTCGTCTTCCCGTCATCCTCCTCGACGGACTGCCGCTGCCATGGTCGACCAGCTGCTGCTGCTTCTGTCTCAACCAAACAACCAAACGAACACAGCCATGGACGAGCTTCGACGTCGACCATATTGTCGTCCATGGCTGTCCGCGCTGTGCTGCTGCCTGTCGCCGCCGCTGCTGCTGCCTGTCGACGTCGTGCTGCTGCTGCTCGTCGCAGCAGGTGTTGGACGGACTGCTGCTGCTGCTCGTCGCGGCAGTAGCTACGGGCTGCTTCATCTTCTCTTCGTCTTCGTCGTCATTTGTTCGAGCTTTGGTCGAGGCTCGGACAGATTTGTTTACAATCAAAGTTCTTCGTTGATTCATCTCCGGTTAGTTGTTTTTGAGTTTTATTTTGTCCATATTTCGTTTTTATATTTCTAAAAGTTAAAATCGTTAAATATTTGATTCTTGTTTTGTTCGTTGTTTATCGTTGAAATCATTTTTTCTAGTTTGTTCATGTTCATGTGCTTTGTTAAAATTAATTTTCAGATTTCAAAATAGAAGTTTAATTAGTTGTTTTCATATTCATTTCATGTTTGTATTATTGTTTAAGTGAATATTTGTTAGTTTGTTGTTTGTTAGATTCAAATTGAAATTTAATTAACTATTTCTTCAATTTGTTTCATGTGTTTATGTATTGTTAGAAATTGTTAGTATTGTTAAGTTCAAGTTTAAGTTCATAATTGTTTCTTCGTCGATCTTGTTATTTGTTTAAAGAATTTAGTTGTGTTAAAGGAATATATTGATTTAATCGTTTAATCCGTCATGTTTGTTGTGTTAAAATAGATTCATTCATGTTCATGTTTGGATGATCTTGAATCCGAATTTTGTATAGTTTGATTTCTTGTTTACCATTTATGATTATTTCTTGAATTGTTCTCATAATCTTGTTTAAAGTTTAATATAAGAATTGTTTGTTGTAATGTTGTTAGAGTTGATTTTAAGTTCAATATTATTGAATTTAGGAATCTAAATATACTTGTTTGATTGTTGTTGTTGTTTAAATCCGAAAAATAGGTTTGTTGTTGCCAAAAATATTGTTCAATCAAATTTTAGTTGTTCTTGGTTGTTCAATTTGTGTTCATGTGATTTGTTGTTGAAATGTTGTTAAAATCATGTTCATGTGATATTGTTGTTATGATGTTCATCCGTGTTCATATTGTTGTTTGAACATTGTTAGAAATTGATCATATTGTCTATATTTTGGTTAAGTTTGATTAATTGATGTGTTATAGCTGATGGGTAGTTTGGTAAATTTGTAATACGTTCAGGGGTAGTTTGGTAATTTCAGTAAGGTCGGAAGGGGTAGTTTAGGAATTGTACATTTTGTAATTGTTTATTTGAAGCATGGGGGACAAAATGAAATGAGGTGGTTGTGATATGATTATTTAATATAAAGGGGGGACAAGATTTAATTTAAAGGGGAATCTTGCATTATTTTAAATGAAGCATGGGGGACAAAATGAAATGGGGTGGTGTGATATGTTTATTTAATGTAATGGGGATGAGTGGAAAGATAATGGGTTGGGTAGAGAAAAAGTATGGATTTTAATTAATTGAAAGGTTTATGAGATGGGTTATAAAAGAGAAGTCTTGAAATCAGATAGAGGGGACACAGACAGAAAAAAGAGAGATTAGAGAAAAAAAGGAGCTGAACATTTATTCCGAAAAAACATTGAAACTCTCAAGAAAAGAAAAACATACAAAGAAAAAATAAAAATAAAAGTTGAAAATTAGAAGAGAAAGTAGTACACACCTGATAAATATTCTGGTATACAGGTGTAGAAATTAAGGGTTAAAGATTAACTAGCCTTTCAAAAATCTGAAAATTTCCCTTGGTTTCTGTCCGTTATTTTCGGCATTCCTGGATTTTATTTTGAATTTTTCAAAGCTGTCACTGGGATTTTCGTTGACTGGTTATTGCTGGTTATTGTTGCTGTTGCTGTGTTACGTATTACGTTGCTGACTTTCTTCTTCTTATATTGACAATATCAGGTACACAACTGTAATTTTGGCATTTTGTAAGCTGAAATGAAGAATGGAGTGTTAAATTTTTAATTTAGTTTAATTTAATTTTTTGTATTGTATTTAGGTTATTCATGTATTATTATTCTGTAAATCACTGTCATTTGGCATAACTAGGCATATTATAGCGACATATTAAATAACGCCTTAACCAGATTATTAGGAAATATATTTAAGCCTGATTATTAATTAAAACTGTTTAATAAAAAAAATAGAAGAAATAACGTAAAAAATGGCGTTATTGAATCAGTTTGGCAAAAATTAACTAAGTTCCTTATTCATAAGGTTTTTCGTCAACGATAAGTTAATCGGAATCATGTAGTCAATTTCAGTTAAAACATGAATTAGTTTGCGAACAAGTATTAGGACATGATGTGAATTAAAACAAAGTTAGTTAAGGTTAAATTGTTTAAATTTTTTAGAAATATGGTTTAGTAATCAAGTTTTTTTTCTTTCAATTTTCAGTATTTGTAAATAATTAGTTTCAATAAGCTTAAGCCTTACTAACAATTTGAATTTTAATCCAACTATGGGATAATTAGTTTTTTTATTTTTTTTATTTTTATTTTATTTTTCGACAATTCCATGTTGTATTTATTATTATAATTTTTATTACTTTCTGTTAATATTTGTTTTTCTCTTCTATTTAATATGTTATTTTCAAGAATGTAGATATTGATTTTATATTTATAGACAAACTTAGTAATAATAAAAAGGTAGTCATTAAAGGATATTCTTAAAATAAGGAAGGATTTCGCTAAAAATAAATAGATGTAAATAATACAAATTTACAGGATTCTCCAATCTCATTTATTTATTTAATTATTTTAAAAAAAATTACTTAGAATTTGGGATGGATTGTTTAGTGAATTTCACTTCCTTCCCCAAAGATAATGACGCGCTAGACTCTTTAGGCGCGATTTGATTAATTTTACCTTCTTAAACTCGGATGCGCATTTCATGCGACCCAAATCTAAATCCTAAAACATTGAATAAAAATGTGTTCCGGATTGCGGGTGCATTTCATGTGACGTAATCCAAAGACATGTTTTAAACGATGTTCACAATTTTATTTTATTTTTAAAAAAAAAATTAATAATAAAGTGGTAAAAAGTTAAGATTGGCACATCGGTTCATAATTGTATTAAAATCAGATAAATAAGTTAAATATGACAATTGAGCGACCGTGCTAGAACCACGGAACTCGGGAATGCCTAACACCTTCCCCCGGGTTAACAGAATTCCTTATCCGGATTTCTGGTACGCAGACTGTAACATGGAGTCATTCTTTTCCTCGATTCGGGATTAAAATTGGTGACTTGGGACACCCTAAATCTCCCAAGTGGCGACTCTGAAATAAATAAACCAATCCCGTTTCGATTGTCCTTTAATTGGAAAAACTCCCTTGCACCCTCGCGGGTGCGGAAAAAGGAGGTGTGACAGCTCTGGCGACTCTGCTGGGGAACGAGGACCCAGAATCTCTGGTTCAGGGTTCAGAATTCGAGCTTGGAATAATTGTTGTATTTGGCTTCGTTTGATTTTGTTACATGATCTGTGCTTAATGTGCTAATTAACTGCTTTTACCGCTTTGATCTTATGTGAACTGTATATAAGCTGTGCCGAAACCCATCTCCTCTCTGAGTCTTCTAAATCATGAAGAAGGGTGCACTTCGTGTGACTTCTTTTCTGTATAGTGTCTAAATTCCCAATTTAGAACGAGGTTGGATAAGTTGCAAAGCCGGTGAAACTTCTGTATTCCCGGTACGCTGCCTCCCCCTCGGCTCGAGCTGTCCGCTCGGGTAAGCCAGGTCTAGAACAAACACCCAAGTTCTGAACCTAGAATAACTCAGTTTCATGCCGGATCCCTAATAGGAACGCTTATTTGCATCATGTGCATTTTGACTTAGGGGACTCAACACAGGGGTTGAGTCCGTCTAGGGCTAGCAACCTGAAATAAAGACCATCCTGATGCATCTTATTTGTTTTATGTGCATTTATTTGCTCGGTCTTGCATGTTGACCGGCTTCTGAGTCTCGGGAGTGTAAAATAATAATAATAATAATAATAATTTAAAATAAAATAAAATAAAAATAGCAAGTGGAGAGTTAGATGATTAATTTAGAAAAATCAGTGTCCAAGTACTGTCGAAATGCTGCCGAAATTTTGAAAGAAAAAAACATATATATTTTTACTTTTAGAATTGTTTGTTTGCCTAGAAAGCAGAAAGTGTGTAGGAATAAGTCTTTTATTTTAATTTGCAAAAAAAAAAATATTTCCTTTTAATCTCAAAATCCCAATTATTTGTTTAAAAGATATTCAAAATAAAATTCAAAAATATTTTTTTCTGTAGTATTTCTTTCATAAATTCAGAATATTAGTTCAAAAATATTTCCTTTCTCCTTAAAAGTTTTTTCAAAAAAAAAAAATTAAAATCCAAAAAATATTTCTTTAGAATATAGATAGTTTTTAAGTCAAATAAAAGTTTTTCCTTCTTTAATCACTATAATAAATGTGCAGGATGAGCACAAGTCAAAATGAACCATTCTCAGTGTGTAGCGAGGTCCCTTTGCAACTCCACATGTGGTGGAATGATATGGGAAAGGATAGTATAAAGATAGTGGAAAGAGTTTTGGGAGGTTTTGTCGATCTGTTGAATATCAAGCCAAGGACAGATATCATCGAGGCTCTAATACCGTTCTGGGACCCAACACGCAACGTGTTTCGTTTTGCTGACTTTGAACTTTCACCTACACTAGAGGAAGTCGCCGGATATGCGGGGTTGAATGGGAAACTAAGAGGGCAGTATTTACTTTCACCAAGACCAGTATCTCCGCACGCGTTCTTGGATTTGCTAAGCATTAGTCGGAAGGTGCAGAATGATGATTTGTCGAAGGGATGTTGTACTCTCCAATTCTTGTATCAACGGTACGGAATTCCTCAGGGTTTGGAAGAACCAAACCTCGGATTAATTCACACTGGGAACAGAATCAAGTGGGAAGCAAGACGTACTTTGGCATTTGTCACAGCATTTCTGGGAGTTGTGGTCTGTCCCCGCAAAGATAAAAAAATAGAGATAGGCCTTGTAGGGATGGCCGATGTTGCAATCAAAAGAACCGACAGTACTGTGGTTCCTTTGATTTTGTCCGAAATCTACCGAGCTTTAACTATATGCCGAGAAGGAGGCAAGTTCTTTCAGGGATGCAATCTGTTACTCCAGCTGTGGATGCAAGAACACCTCCATCACCGAGTGGGATACATGAACCACGGGTTGACTGAGAGAAACTGCATTAGCGGCTTTGAGAAACGAATGACAGGCGTCATATTTCCCGAAGGCGTCGAAGCATGGCTTGCACAATTGAGGTCAACAACAGCCGACCAAGTTGAATGGGCATTTGGGTGGTTGAATGATACTGAGGTAATATACATGGCGGCCGAGGAATGTCATGTTCTTTTGATGGGACTTCGTAGCATCCAACCATATGCTCCTCATCGGGTACTGCGCCAACTAGGAAGATTTCAGGTAATTCCCACTGATGAGGATCTAAGCAAGCACGCCATTGAGTTGAGTCCAGGAGTCGTGTTCCCCGAAGGAAAAATTAGAAAGTTGTGGCACGAATGTAGATTCCTTGAACCCAAGACTATGGTTCGAGAGCTGGCTAAGGGTGAGGTAGACCCAAAATACGATGTTTGGTTCGGGAAAAGGTTCCAGATTCGTCAGAGGCCTGCCAAGAGAGCTCACGTACAACAATTTACGGATGATTCGCAGGAACAGTGGGGCTGGTTAGTAAGAGAGGAAGGCTACCGGGTTGAAATCGGGAAGCTGAAGCGACAAATTGAAAGGCAAATGTTTGAAAACAATGTTCAAGTAGCCTCAGAGCAGGGTGAGAAGAACAAATTAGCCAAAGAAAACCAGGCACTGAAAGCCCGAATTCGCCAAGTCGGTAAGAGTGATAGCGACCGACAGAAACGTCGTTCTGATGAAAGGTTGATAGCGGAATTGAGAAATCAAGTCAGCCAAAGCCGAGAAGACTTGGAGAGATCCCAGGCTTGTATAACAAGAATGCGGGTCAGGTGGGCCACAGTTACAACATCACGGAGAGAGCACCTATGGCAAGTAAAAAGGGACTACGAAATGAGTGTTGCGACATTGAGAGAGATAAACTCCATTCTCAATAATCGGGTCCTCAAACAAGCCCGGGATGCTAGAATAGATAGAGAACGCTGCTATGAGTCGATAGCCCGGATGGAAGAACAAATGGAGAGGTTCCAAGAGCAGCTCATTGACAATACTCGAATGTTGGGACTAAAGAATCAACGGATAGAACAGCTGTGCATAGAGAGGGATAGAATCAGGGGTATGATCAATGATATAGGGCGCTATATCACCACGAAGTGCCTAACATGTGAAGAGATGCCTCGTGATATCCTTTTTGCCTCAGTCATGGGTTATGTCCATCAGATCATGGAGGAACTAAAAAGCTTGCAAAGAAGCCTGGCCCCCAAGCCCGCGGAAAGGCCGAATGATGCCTCGCGGACACCAAAATTCAAAGCTTTAATGTATCCCTAGTTCAATCTTGCACTTGTTTGTTTTTCGAGTCTGTTGTCTACCCATATGTTTTTTTTTCAAACATTCTCAAAAAAAAAAAAATTATATATATATATGAAGTCTGTATTTTTTTTTTGTGATGGCTTTTAATAGCATTATTTTGAGTAAAAAAATAATAATAAAAAAAACTTTGGTCTTTTGGCACGAACTACGCTTGGTCTGATTCGTGCGGGGTCACGATACGTAGGCAATCTCTATAGGATTCGACCGTAATTAAAAAAAAAAGAGAATATATATTTGTCAGAGCAAAAATAAGCCGGGATGATGCATGCGGTCAGAGCAAAAGCATGTTAGAAATGATTAACTGCCTAGGAGCATTGCATCCCCCTAACGTGCAATTACAATATCTGTTAAGACTCTAACACTGACAAGTTTGTTGTTTTTCCAATCAATATCAGTTAGTTGTTAGAGCGTACTGGCACCGTACCATTATCAAACAAGATCAAAAGGTCCTATACCAGAAAGCATGACTGGGTCAGACAACAGCGTTGAGTCAGAAAAAACGGCCAATCAGATGCTGAAGGAAGCCCTGGAGAAAATGGAAAAAATGAGGCTAGAAATGAATGAAATGCAGATAGCCTTAGCTAGAGCCCAGAAGGGGCAAGAACTACCCGTTACTCCTACCCTCCAACCAGTACACACGCCGGAATACCCCTCTCCCGGTCCTTCAACAAGTTTCCCAAGCCATCACTATTATCAGGGAAGAGAGGCTTATGATTCCCAAGCTCCACCTCCCACTCAAAACCCTCCTCCACCAAATGTTCCCGTCTTTGTGGCACCTCCCCCAGCTCCACTACATAGATCATCCAGTGAGCCGCTATTCCAAGTTCACGACACCCAATATTACCCTCCCAAACCCACTTTCAAAGCGCTTGAGCCATATACCTCCTCTCCCCATTTTGAAATCCCGGGAGAAGTTGATAAACCGGTTAAGAATGCAGAACAAGAGGAGGTGATTCGTAAAGTCAAAATCCTGGAGCAATCCTTCAGGAACATGCATGGTTTAGGAAACCAAGTTAGTGTCGCATACAAAGATTTGTGCCCTTTTCCTGATGTACAGTTGCCTGCGGGGTTTAAAATGCCAAAGTTTGACTTATATGAGGGGCACGGTGACCCAGTAGCCCATCTGCGTGGTTTTTGTAGCAAAATGAGAGGGGCTGGGGGAAAAGATGAGTTGTTGATAGCATATTTCGGGCAAAGCCTGAGCGGGTCAGCGCTAGAATGGTACACGAGGCAAGACCCCGGCCGATGGTATACATGGGATGATTTGGCCCAGGCATTCATCGGCCATTTTCAATATAACCTCGAAATAGTCCCTGATCGTCTGTCATTGTTGAAACTAGAAAAGAAGCCTGGGGAAAGTTTTAGAGAGTTTGGTTTCCGCTGGAGGGAACAAGCTGCAAGGGTTGATCCTCCCATGCGGGAAAGTGAGATGGTAGATTACTTCTTGCAAACATTGGAACCTACCTATTTTGGTCATCTAGTGACATCTGTCGGGAAGTCGTTTAATGAAGTGGTAAAGATGGGAGCCATGATTGAAGAAGGATTGAAATCTAACAAGATCTTGAGCTACTCGGCGTTGAAAGCAACCACCCAGGCCATCCAAAGCGGTACTGGTGGTGTGCTGGGGAAGAAGAAGAAAGAAGAAGTTGCGGCAGTTGAAGCTAATGTTTGGTCCAAGCACAATAACCGTCCACTCTACTACAACCAACCCAGACCCCATCACCCAAACTATCAATATACCCCATATGGTCCACCGCAACACTATTATCCACCACCAGAACCACAATTTTCTATTCACCACGCCCAGACCTACACTCAACCCCCAGTGCACTCGCAATGGCGTACACCAAGTCCCCAAAATACACAGCCACACCCACAAAACACCTATCCACCTCCCAGGGCTAACAGACCAGGAACCAGCTTCCGCCCAAACCAAGCTTTTAGAAATGAGAAGGCCCCAAACAAAAAAACATTTACTCCGCTGGGAGAATCTTACACTTCTCTTTTCCACAGATTGAAACAGTTGGGGATGCTGACCCCAGTTGAATCCAAAGCACCAAATCCTCTTCCCAGAAACCTGGACCACTCTGTTAGCTGCGAGTATTGCTCAGGGATGCCGGGGCACAATACTGAAAAATGTTGGAAGTTGAAAAACGCAATCCAAGAGCTCATTGATAATCGTCGTATTGAGGTACAGGCTCCAGAGGCCCCGAACATCAATCAAAATCCGTTACCAGCGCATTATGAGGCCAACATGATCGAACTGATACATAAGGGGGCAGAGCCTAAGAAACCTTCGCAGGTGGTTATGGTGATTCGTTCTACGGAAACCAAAGAAAAGACAGTGAGTGCAAGGCCAGTGGTTCAGTTAAAAGCAGTAGAAGACAAGCCAGTGCTAGTAATGGGAAAGGGACCGTTTGTGGCCGAGAAAAAGCAGGAGCCAGTCAAGATAGTGGTACCAAGGTCAGTATCCACGCCCGTGGTGGTTGTGAAGGGAGTCTATGTAGAGCCGGTTGTCATAAAACCGGTAGTCCAGTTACCCATGGTTGATAGCAAAGCCGTACCCTGGAAATATGACAAAGTAGTGGTGACATACAAAGGAAAGGAAATTGAGGAAGAAAGTTGTGAAGCACAGGGACTGACCCGGTCAGGACGTTGTTTCGCCCCTGAAGAGTTGAGAAAAGCTAAGGGCGCAAAAGACAATCCAGTGCCAGTTAAAAAAGCTGTAACGGAAGAGGAAGCAGAAGAGTTTCTGAAAAAGATGAAAGGACAAGATTATTCCATTGTTGATCAACTGAGAAAAACACCGGCCCAAATCTCGTTGTTGTCATTATTAATTCACTCTGATGAGCATTGCCGAGCTTTAATGAAGATATTGAATGAGGCTCATGTGCCTGACAAAATCTCAGTAAACCATTTAGAGACAATTGCCAACAAGATCTTTGAAGTGAACAGGATAGCATTTTCTGATGATGAATTGCCTATGGAAGGCACAGAACACAACAAGGCTCTCTATTTGACGGTCAAATGTGAAGGTTCAATGGTTACTCGGGCACTAATCGATAACGGGTCGAGCGCTAATATTTGCACGTTATCCACATTGAACAAGTTAAAGATTGATGAGGATAGAATCCGCAAAAATAGCATTTGTGTTCGAGGGTTCGATGGAGGGGGAACAAACACAGTAGGGGATATTGTACTCGAATTGACTATTGGCCCAGTCGAGTTCACGATGGAATTTCAGGTGTTGGATGCTGCAGTATCCTATAATCTTTTGTTGGGTCGACCGTGGATTCATGCGGCAAAAGCCGTGCCCTCCACACTGCACCAAATGATCAAATTCGAGTGGGACAGACAAGAAATTGTGTTACATGGGGAAGATCCCACATGCGCCGTGAATGATGCCATTATACCCTTTATAGAGACCGAAGATGATAAGGGGCCATGGGTGTATCAGATTCTCGACACGGTTCCGGTGAGCAGGTTGCCTGAGGGTAAAAGTATGCCATGTCCCAGGGTGTCAGCTACGACCGTCATGGTAGTATCAGAAATGTTGAATAACGGGTTCGTGCCCGGGAAGGGTTTGGGGGTTGAACTGCAGGGCATTACTCAACCTGTGTCTTTGCCCAAAAATCTGGACACATTCGGGTTAGGGTTCAAACCAACAGCGGCAGATGTCAGAAAGGCCCGTAAATTGAAGAAGAAAGCTTGGGTGCTCCCTAAACCAATTCCTCGATTGTCCAGGTCATTCGTTAGGCCGAATATCAAGAAACAGTCATTGGCAAAGATATCGGGTTCGTTAGTTGAGGCGGATGGGAATTTGGATAAGGTGTTTGAGAAAGTATTTGCTGAAGTAAACATGGTTGAGGCCGGGGAAGGGTCAAGCAGAGCAGACATACAGTACATCGGACCACGTGCTAACATCAGCAATTGGGAAGCTACTCCTCTTCCAGTTCGGAGGGAGTCGTGGTAGTGGGTTTTGTTTTCCTTTTGTCACCTGGATTATTCCAGGGTTTGTAATCCAGTTGTTATGTTCCGTCCGTTTGGATGAGTTAAAACCTTGTTGTCTTTACGTTTAATGAAATGCAATTTTCTTCGTCCCTAATTCTCTTTCCATTTTCTTTTCTTTTCTTTGTACAGTTCTTTTTATGCTGATATCAATGACATGACATGCATGAGGAATCTTCGGCCCAGTTTTAAAAGCCAATCTAGTTCAGAAGTAATAATACAAGAGATCGAGTGTGATGATGGGATGGATTGTAATAATGATGAAGCTTATGAGGAAATTAGTAAAGAATTAAGTCACTTTGAAGAAAAACCCAAACCTAACCTAAATGACACAGAAGCAGTTAATCTAGGGGACCAAGACAATGTACGGGAAACTAAAATAAGTGTTCATTTGGAGCCACAACTCAAGGAGGAGATAATTAAAGTATTGCATGAGTACAAAGACGTTTTTGCATGGTCATATGATGATATGCCGGGTCTAAGCACCGATTTGGTGGTTCATAAATTGCCCACTGATCCAGCACTCCTCCCTGTCAAGCAGAAGTTGAGAAAGTTCAAAACAGACATAAGTGTGAAGATCAAAGAAGAGATCACCAAGCAATTTGAGGCAAGGGTCATTCAGGTTACACAGTACCCCACTTGGTTAGCCAATGTCGTGCCTGTGCCAAAGAAAGATGGCAAGACCAGGGTGTGCGTCGATTATCGAGACCTTAACAAAGCAAGCCCAAAAGATAATTTCCCACTGCCCAACATCCATATACTGATCGACAATTGTGCCAAACATGATATTGGCTCTTTTGTGGATTGTTATGCGGGTTATCATCAGATTCTAATGGATAAGGAAGATGCAGAAAAGACGGCATTCATCACGCCGTGGGGAACGTATTGTTATCGGGTCATGCCGTTTGGTTTGAAAAATGCTGGGGCAACTTATATGAGGGCCATGACAACTATCTTCCATGATATGATACATAAAGAAATCGAGGTATACGTGGATGATGTGATCGTGAAGTCTAGACAGCAATCTGACCATGTCAGAGATTTGAGAAAATTCTTTCAAAGGCTTCTCAAGTACAATCTTAAGCTCAATCCTGCGAAATGTGCTTTCGGGGTGCCATCTGGGAAGTTGTTGGGATTCATAGTTAGCCGGAGAGGTATTGAATTAGACCCGTCAAAGATCAAAGCTATTCAGGAATTGCCACCTCCAAGAAACAAAACCGAGGTGATGAGTTTGTTGGGAAGACTGAACTATATCAGCAGGTTCATTGCTCAGCTCACGGCAACATGTGAACCAATTTTCAAATTGTTAAAGAAAGATGCCGCGGTCAAATGGACTGATGAATGCTAGGAGGCTTTTGATAAGATAAAGGGGTATTTGTCAAACCCACCTGTGTTGGTCCCACCAGAACCAGAGAGGCCTTTGATTCTGTATCTGACAGTTATGGACAGTTCATTCGGCTGTGTACTGGGGCAACATGATGTTACGGGCAGAAAGGAGCAGGCTATCTACTATCTCAGTAAGAAGTTCACATCTTACGAGGTCAAGTATACTCATCTGGAAAGGACATGTTGTGCCCTAACTTGGGTGGCACAGAAATTGAAACATTACTTGTCATCTTACACCACTTACCTTATATCTCGCTTGGACCCGTTGAAGTATATTTTCCAGAAACCCATGCCCACAGGAAGGCTTGCAAAGTGGCAGATCTTACTTACAGAGTTCGACATTGTCTATGTGACACGGACTGCCATGAAAGCACAGGCATTAGCCGATCACTTGGCTGAGAACCCCGTTGATGAAGATTATGAGCCTTTGAAAACTTATTTCCCTGATGAAGAGATAATGCACATTGAAGAATTAGAACAAGCTGAGAAGTCGGGATGGAAACTTTTCTTTGATGGGGCTGCAAATATGAAGGGTGTGGGAATAGGAGCAGTACTTATTTCGGAAACAGGTCAGCATTACCCTGTTACAGCTCGGCTTCGTTTCTACTGTACAAACAACATGGCAGAATATGAGGCGTGTATATTGGGATTGAGATTAGCTGTGGATATGGGTGTACGGGAAGTCTTGGTCATGGGTGACTCGGACTTACTGGTACACCAGATTCAAGGGGAATGGGAAACACGGGACTTGAAGCTTATACCGTATCGACAATGTCTGCATGAGCTTTGCCAGCGTTTTCAGGCCATAGAATTCAGACACATTCCAAGGATTCATAATGAGGTTGCTGACGCTTTGGCTACTTTGGCGTCAATGTTGCACCATCCAGATAAGGCCTATGTTGATCCATTGCAGATTCAAGTCCGTGATCAGCATGCTTACTGCAATGTGATAGAAGAGGAAATCGATGGAGAGCCATGGTTCCATGATATCAAAGAGTACATCAAAGCGGGAGTGTATCCAACACAGGCCACCGGTGATCAGAAAAGAACAATTCGACGGTTGGCAAGTGGGTTTTTCCCTAGTGGAGGAGTACTGTACAAAAGAACGCCGGAGCTCGGTTTGTTGAGATGTATAGATGCACGGCAGGCCACAACTATCATGACTGAGGTGCATTCCGGAGTTTGTGGATCGCATATGAGTGGGTATGTTCTAGCAAAGAAGATTCTCCGAGCAGGTTATTATTGGCTCACGATGGAGCGAGATTGTATCAGTTTTGTGCGTAAGTGTCATCAATGCCAAATACATGGAGATTTGATTCATGCTCCACCATCAGAATTACATGCGATGTCTGCGCCATGGCCTTTTGTCGCATGGGGCATGGATGTTATTGGGCCAATTGATCCAGCAGCATCAAATGGGCACAGATTTATCTTGGTAGCTATAGATTATTTTACCAAATGGGTGGAAGCGAAGACATTCAAGTCTGTGACCAAGAAGGCTGTAGTTGACTTCGTGCATGCAAATATCATATGTCGGTTTGGGATCCCAAAGGTAATCATCACAGATAATGGGGCTAATCTTAATAGTCATTTGATGAAGGAGACATGTGAGCAGTTTAAGATTGCTCACAGGCACTCTACTCCGTACCGTCCCAAGGCAAATGGTGCGGTTGAAGCGGCCAATAAGAACATAAAGAAAATACTCCGGAAGATGGTTGAAGGATCTAGACAATGGCACGAGAAATTGCCTTTTGCATTGTTAGGATATCGCACCACCATGCGTACCTCGGTAGGGGCGACTCCTTACTCATTGGTATATGGTACCGAGGCAGTAATACCCGCAGAAGTGGAAATCCCATCTCTGCGAATCATTGCAGAGGCTGAGATCGATGATGATGAATGGGTGAAAAGCCGTCTTGAGCAGTTGAGTTTGATCGATGAGAAAAGATTGGCATCAGTGTGTCATGGCCAACTGTACCAACGAAGAATGGCAAGAGCATACAACAAAAAGGTACGTCCAAGGAAATTTGAAGTCGGGCAATTAGTACTGAGGCGGATCTTGCCTCATTGGGCTGAGGCAAAAGGAAAATTTGCCCCAAACTGGCAGGGACCATTTGTGGTAACCAGAGTGTTGTCTAATGGAGCATTGTATTTGACAGATGTGGAAGGAAAATGTGTAGAAATGACCATCAATTCCGATGCGGTCAAGAGATATTATGTATGATTTCTTTATGTTCTGAATGTATCTGTTCATATTTGGCATATCTTAAAGATTGAAATGATGAAGGCATTTTGTTCTGCTATCCAAACACTCATATCCCTTGTTATCCCTTTTGATCCTTACTTATTTTTCATACACCTCTTTCGGAATCAGCAACATTATCAGAGAACACAAGTGCCGAACAAAAAAAAAAGAAAGAAAAAAAAAGAAAAAGAAAAGAAGAAAAAGAAAAGAAAGAAAAGTGAAGAAAAAAAAGGGGAAAGAAGAGAAACATAACAACGTAGTCTCGCCAAGTGAACTACGTTTGACTTGATCCCGAAAGGGTATGTAGGCAGCCTTAATCCGAGGTTCAGTCATACCAAATAGAAATCCAAAAATCCCCAAGCAAGAAACTGGGGCAGAAGTGGTGATTGTTATGAAAGTTGGATTCCGAAAGTTGTAATTTGAACCCATTTGAATTGTTTTGAGCCTTTTATACTTTTCTTTCTAACTCAATCCAAAAGCCTACATTACGGTCCAAAGAAAGACCTTATGATCAGTTTTGAGAAATGCCAAGATGAACAGGTAGGAATAACCCACGACAGGGGCAACACTCTGGTTCGAGCAAGAAGAACAAAAATAAATGAGAGAGTCTTATGGGTGAAAACCCTCACGGGCACCATAAGGCGACGGGAGCTGAGAGAAAAATAAATGAGAGAGTCGTGTTGGTGAAAACCTTTACGGGCACCTCAAGGCGAAGGTGAGATGAGAAATGGAAAACTGAGAAAAGGTCTGTTGATAGAAACCGTTTCGCGGTACCGCATGGAAACAAGGTTAAGGTCTAGATAAATCAAACAAGTGATGGAAGTTCTGGGCAATGAGGTACGACAATTAAGAGTTGTTTGTTTGGACAGATTGGGCTGATTAATCCAAAATGCATGTCTTGACCATTGGTACTAGTTGTCTCGTTCAGATAAGTTTCTTTTTTTTCTTATTTCAAACAGTCATATGGTTTTGGATTCTTCTTATCCTTAACTCAAAAATCATGGCATTTCATTTTCTTTTGAGGGTTTTATCTAGCTGAGATGTTTCAGTGCCAGTTTTGTTCAATGCAAGCAGAAAGGACTTCAAAGTTCACTACCAGCTTCTAGAATTGTAAAGCACAACGTGGTCAGAGCATGTCAAAAACAACTTGATGTCAAGTGGAATACAGGGAATTAACGGAAGTTTCATCGGTGAAATGATTGGGAAATGTCGTGGGAAAGGCGAAAGCTCAAATAAAAGGTCAGAAAAGTGAAATAACAGCAGGGGTGTAAAGCATTTAGGTCGCCAGAGGTTGGGAAATTTAAAAG